>NC_134826.1:129885010-130185010 GCF_004210375.1 Tachypleus tridentatus
AAAAGGAATGTTATTGCTTCAGGTCCGACTGTGTCTCTTTAATATGTTTTTCTTTTACGGAATCAGAGTGTCAAATAACTTATTTGAAACTGTTTTAGTGTATAATTTCTAAGAGAATTCAAAAGGAAATATATATATATATTCTAACTTATTTATAGTTTGTCTGCAGTAAATGGTAGAAAGAAAATGACAGTCAGACTGTTACATTCCTGAAAGGTGACAGTTGGGAAGAAGTTGTTTCAAATATTATCGTACACAAATGCCGTTTTCCAGATATGGAAAATGTACGCATGGTAGTTTTGGATTACTTTACAGCATGTACTTTATGAAAATAAAAATAACGTTTTTTTTTATTTAAGTATTTCGACTTGCCTCTAAACAACTCAAATGTTCTAAATAATTTAAATAACTGTATAATCGAACATATTTTCCTGGAAGTAAGGATGTTTAGAATATATTATTCATAGTTACCACTATAGTGAACCGATATTAAGAATAACGTGTGAACTTAAATTACAAACGCAGTTAGAATTAATTATCCATTTTTTATCAATATTTATAATTATGAAGAATGCTGTTTAAAAAATCGTAATATTTAATTTCTCAGGTGTCCTACGCGAGACCTAGCAGTGAAGCAATCAAAGGCGCCAACCTGTACGTTAGTGGTCTGCCTAAGTCAATGACACAGCAAGAGCTGGAAAATTTGTTCCATCCATTTGGCCGGATCATTACGTCACGCATTCTATGTGATAACATCACAGGTATTAATATCCCAGGTAGTTGATATTCTCCATGATAAATGTTCTATATAATAATTTGATATGTTTGATTCGTAAACTTAATAAAAGCGCCTGTGTAGCTCTGAATGTTCACGATTTCAACAATAAGTTGAAAGAAGTGATTTTATCTTATTTATCTGGTACCAGTCACGAACATTGTATGTTACAATAATTTAAAATAATGCATTACGTGTTATCATATATATATACACACATATACACACACTGTAATGGACGTTTAGATTGTAACACTACTTAAGACATCGGTGCAGTAGTTTTAGTTATAATTTAAACTTATATAATACGGCCTGAGTAAGTAGCCACTTTTAATCATGCTTTCAAGCACGTGTTGCTATTAAATATAGTCAAAACACTTCAGAAACTGAAAGAGACTGCTGCAACAAGATATAATAGGTGTAACAGTAAAGTGTGATAAAAGAAATAGTAATATATTGTTTGTCTTACGATTTTAGTTTTACCTTTGATTTTGTTGTTACTTTATCTGTTATTAGTGAGATAATACTGTTCATCCGACCATCTTTCTTAACATTTTCAATCTCTTATTTTGCTGGGAATATAGTTATGCATACATTCATCCATTGTAATATAGTTGTATGTTACTGGAAATTTACAGTTCATGTTTCAAATTTTCTTATTGGGCATTTCTTCCGAAATAAGCACTTTTAATGAATCATATTAATTTGAACTAAGAAAAGACCTAATCGGTTCATCCCGATTTAGATTAATAAAGGACCCAACCAGTTCATATTAATTAAATTTACAAAGGACCCAATCATCTATATAGGAGTTAACTTGCTCTAATATTTATCTTTCCCTTCCAATGAAATCTCTTTTGCTGTAAGAAGTATTCAATTATTAGCGGTCAAAGTTCATTAAAACATTTGGTCGATTTGTAATTTTTCAAATCGTTTTATCGTAACTTTCTTTTCCAAAGCCTGAGCTACTATAAATATAAATATGTAACATACCATTGCGTCAATCTGTACGAGTTTTAAACGAAAACTTAGGCCAAATTATAAGTTGTATTATTTTTCACCGAAATAAAAAGAAAAAACTGGTTAAGTGCGGAACTGTTAAGTGAGATGTCTAATGTATCTACATATTGTTACTCTATTGTTATTGTTTCTTTCTTGTTTCTAGACTGGTTAAGTGCGAACTGTTAAGTGAGATGTCTAATGTACCTACATATTGTTATTGTTTCTCTTGTTTTAGACTGGTTATGAACTGTTAAGTGAGATGTCTAATGTATCTACATATTGTTACTCTATTGTTATTGTTTCTTTCTTGTTTCTCAATTATGATACAACTTTGTTGACACAATAGTATTTTTTTAACTTATTACAATTTGAGAGAAATAAACAAAAAAAAATAGATACAATTTGCGTACTGATAAAAAAACCATATGGAAAGTTACAAACGTTTGATGTCCAGTGCTCTAAATATCATTTCATTGTCACTGTAAAATAAGAATGATGTCAAATATTCGAAATGTTTATTTTTAGCTAATTATTTTTCAGCCTCGCTGTAACACTGATTGTACGGAGCATTTATCTGTGAGTAACCTTAACGTATATTTTCTATCCTTTCAGACAAGACGTATTACGGAATATGTTTCTGTTTGTTGTGAAGCTGCAACGTTTTGAACATCAATGTGTAAATACATTATCGTTTACTGTGTCGCGTTTCATTTGTGTTGATAATTTAATTATATGCTTTAATTTCAATCCGAACTCTTATCCATGTCTGCTAGGACTGTCAAAGGGAGTTGGATTTGTTCGCTTTGATCAAAGAATCGAAGCAGAACGTGCAATTAAACAGTTGCATAACACGATCCCGGAAGGTGCAACCGAGCCGATAACTGTGAAATTCGCCAACAATCCCAGCAACAACGCTAAGGCCATAACACCGCTAGCAGCTTACCTGTCACCACAGCGTCGGTTCCCGGGCCCAATTCACCACCCAGCCAACCGCTTCAGGTACATTCCCCTGTCACCGATTTCCAGGTACCGTTACCTAGCGCTTCTTTGACGTTGTTTAGTTGCGGTTTATGTTCCAAAATTCACGTTACTTATATTATCTGTGTTTGTACATGTCGATAGTTTTTTATACTTAAAACTCGAATTACAGAAAACGTAACCCTTACTTGCTACGGACCATGTTTCGTAAGTTGACGTTGTATATGAAGTACACAGCGACGTGTACACAGTAACTACAGCAACGGAGTGCTGTGCAACTTTTGCCTTTTTTTTTTTTTTTTAACCCAAATTATATAGTTTCACAAACTAGTAATGATTACGAACCCGTAATCAAGGGATTTGAATTTTGTTTTCTGTTTATAATAAATACGTAGTTTCACACCAAACCAATAGAATGAGCTGTTCATTTTGTATAGGATGTTTTACTTTTGTTGCTTTATAAGGAAAGCGTGATTTCACGTCAAAAAAACCAATCATTATAAACGCAGGTAGTTGATTTAACATACAACTGAACAAATTATAGGAACTTTCAAGCCATTATTATAGTTGAAAATACTTGTGTTTACTGGTAGAGTTCATTTAGTTTAAAAACATTAAGCCTTTATTACAATTACGTTTGTTTTTTGTTACAAGATATCAGAAGTTTCACACCCTATGGTACATCAAAACCATTATTAAAGTAGCAAACATTTGTTTTACAAATTTGTTCTTCCACACCTTATCACCTAGAAGAATATTTTTAACAGTAACTTGTTTTGCTTTTTTTTTTTGCTTTCATTGAGTGTATTTGATTCACTTAATGGAAATGATGAACCTTCAACAAAAATAATAATCTGTTAAGATGCAACCAGTAACTTCTCTATGAAGTAATAAACTTCCTATTTAGTCCAGTAATTTATTTATGAAGTAATAAACTTCCTATTAGTCTAGTAACTTTTGCATAAAGTTAGAAACTTCCTATTCAGTCCAGTAACTTCTTTATGAACTAATAAACTTCCTCTTCAGTCCAGTAACTTCTGTAAGAAGTAATAAACTTTCTACTCAGTCCAGTAACTTTTAAATGAAGTAATAAACTTCCTATTTAGTCCAGTAACTTTTGTATGAAGTAATAAACCTCCTATTCAGTCAGTAACTTCTGAATGAAGTAATAAGCTTCCAATTCAGTCCATTACTTTCTATATATGTATTAAACTTCCTATTAGTCGAGTAACTTCTGTATGAAGTAATAAGCTTCCAATTCAGTTCATTACTTTCTATATATGTATTAAACTTCCTATTAGTCCAGTAACTTCTGTATGAAGTAATAAGCTTCCAATTCAGTTCATTACTTTCTATATATGTATTAAACTTCCTATTAGTCCAGTAACTTCTGTATGAAGTAATAAGCTTCCAATTCAGTTCATTACTTTCTATATATGTATTAAACTTCGTATTAGTCCAGTAACTTCTGTATGAAGTAATAAACTTCCTATTCAGTCAGTAACTTCTGAATGAAGTAATAAGCTTCCTATTTAGTCCACTATTTTTTATATGAAGCATTAAACTTCCTATTAGTGCAGTAACTTTTTTATGAAGTAAGAAACTTCTTATTTAGTCCATAATTACACTTCGATTGATGAATGTTTTGTTTTGTGTGTGTGTATTCGTGCAATAAACGCAATGACATTAATCGTGTTTGTTTGTTAGCTAAAATGAATTTTTGTCACTAACATCGACATGTTGATGTCAACAATTAAGGTAAATACAACGACAATGTGAACAAAATTTTAAATAAGCAGTCTTATTTGAAAGGGCATATTCGGTTTACTACCATACCAAATGAGATAATTAACAAGTAATATGATATAAAATTATGCTAATATAATTACGTTTGAGCAATTAAATTTGTTTCATTATTGATGCTTATGCCACCTTCCTTTAATAATTAACTGTTAATGTTTTAGCATCCGTATACGTATTTATTTTATTTCTTTTCAATACAAATCCTGTTGAAATCATTGTGTATGCTACCGAATGTACACATTATCCTATTTACTGATCAGAATATTAAGATTAATTAATTTTTGTGTTTGTTTTTATTACAAATACAAGGTGGGCCATAATGACCCGTCAACCAAGTATAGGACAGGCAAGCTACAATACCATAACAAAGAGTAATTAATTTGTATCAGTATCGAAGCAGGAATGGCTTAACGTTGCAAGTGATCAAAGTGTTCACCACCGTAATAAATGGTTACACGACATGATTTTTTTTAGCAAAGCCACAATAAACTACCTTTGTGTTTGCAGCAAGAAACCGAACTCTTAATTGTCTTGTAATTCCATAAAATTACTATTGTGCCACAGAGAGGACATATATGGTATTTGAAAGTCATATGAAATAAATATCCTACCCGAATGTATATTTATCTCCCCTAGTTTCACCATTCTCAACGCCCCGGCAAGACCAGATGGTTAGGGCATTCGACTCGTAATCCGAGGGTCGCGGGTTCAAATCCCTGTCATACCAAACATGCTGACTTTTTCAGGCGTGGGGCACTATAAAGTGACGGTCAATCCCACTATTCTTTGGTAAAAGAGTAGCCCAAGACTTGGTGATGATGACTAGCTGCCTTCCATCCAGATAGTTCTCGAGTAACTTTGCTCGAAATTTAAAACAAACAAACAAACTTTTCATCAGAGAATAATTTTTGAGATCTTAAGTTCTCCTCATATGACAATCTTTTCATCCCAGGCGTCAGCTTAGTAGCCCTTTTCTAAACCCATTACAACGATTCAGAGTCGCCCAAAGTTTGCATGTATTAATAGTTTAATAGAAAATATTTTGAATTTAAAGTCTGACATGACATTATATTTAGTCAGATACTAAATAAAAATACTTTTTAGTTTATGTATTTCTCTCTTACGAAATTATTTAAAGTAAACGTTGCAAGTAAGCTTATAAAATACTGTGCACAGAGTTATGTCACATTAAGCTAATATTAATATGTTTCACACATTAACTTCTTTTCACAAGGGTAATTAATATTTATTGAAAATAAAGGACATTTTGTGTAAAATATTAGCCTTTTCCGTAGAGTAGAAAGCGGTTTTTCATGGTAACGTAACGTTGTCAGAAATTACAATGTTAGAAGATTAGGGAAAATACCATTGGTTACATACGCTTGTTTTAGACAACTGGGCTACATGTATTTAATAATTTGTTAGAAATAATATTTCACTTGTAGATCTTGTTTAGGTTGGAACACAATATGTAAATTACCAATGATCTAACAATTTGGTCGAGATTATATCTTACTGGGTTTTTTTGTGTGTATGTTTTTTTATAGGTACTCCCCCATAGCAGGTGATCTTTTGGCTGCTAATCCTCTGTTGGCAGGCAATGCTGTGAATGGATCTGGATGGTGTATGTTTGTCTATAACTTATCTCCAGATACGGAGGAAAACCTCTTGTGGCAACTTTTCGGCCCTTTTGGTGCAGTTCAAAGCGTGAAGGTGATCAAAGATCTTCAGACTAACAAGTGCAAGGGTTTTGGTTTTGTTACCATGACCAATTACGATGAAGCTCTGGTGGCCATTCAAAGCCTAAACGGCTACACCCTTGGTAACAGGGTGCTTCAAGTATCCTTCAAGACTAATAAATGCAAAGCATAAAATTCCTCTGTCCTCCTTTACCCTTTGGATAATCCAACTGTGTAAGGTGAGGAAGAGGTTATCTTGATGGATACTTTGAACTTCTTAACTCCTTTCCTCTAATTCTGGAAACGTTCCAGAAGGAGGATAGGAGGTATTAAAAACTGGATTGAGATATTTATAACCTCTACGAATCGCCTATTGACTACTCATAAATCCTAGTCATCAGTTGTATTTAATGGTTAACATTTTCTATAACAAAATTTCTGAAATCAAGTTTACAAACCGAGAAGGTATTTCGCGAAAATAATATATTAATGAGAAACTTGTAACAAAGCACATATTAGCGTGTGTTACTCTTAGAAAAGACGTTATTAATAAGTTTGTTGAATGCTTAATTAGGCTTATGTGCTGGCATCTAGATGGTTATCAAAATTGTAATGTAACCATCGAGTGAATTTACTTTGTCGTCCACTTACTATTTTTTTGTGGAAATTAGGATTATTTCAACTCGTATTCACAGAAAACAAAAAAATCTAGTCAAAGTAAGCCAAAGAAAAAGCCATGCCAGACACGTAGTTTTATGTCGTAAGTATTTATTCACTATAATGTATTTTACGTATGTTTTGGGCGTAAAAATAATCCAACATTTGTTGGCCATCTTATTATATATTTATCAGTGTTTATCGTACTGGCACTCTGTTACCTTAGCTTTAATGATAAAGCAAAGTTTATTTAAAGAAAGCTGAGAGTTAAGGTAAAACCTATTTCACCATTTTATGTTGTTATTGTTCATTTCAATTTGTATTATTCTTGCTTTAGTTTTGTTTTGTACAGCTTGCATTTTTATTTATTTTCAAAGCATTTAAATTACTTGTTCAGTGTTTTGTAACACCTTTCTTTTCATTGTTTTTAAATTTTAATTAAACAGACATTAGTTACAATTATGAGTTCGACTATTTTACTCTTTGTTCTTTTTGATGTGTGAAAGTTCTCTTTTATGCCTTACACAGATACGTTCCTGTGGATAGAAAAGTTCTAACAATCTGCATGTGTTACTTTTTTGTTTGAAATTTATTTGGGTGCATGTTGTCAAAGCTGGTGGGGAGAATATGTTTAGAATAAGCACAGTGCATTCCTGTTTACCATACACCAAATCTTCGAAAACAATCTTAAGCCAATACCACAGCCACTGTCTTAACTTCTACAAGAGAAGTATATTTTATAAAGCATTCATAAAATCTTTGATTAGAGCAAGGCTCTTGGCAGAAGTATTTGGATCACGCTTACAGTTTGATGATGCTCGTAACAAAATACTCACTTGTATGTTTAATAAATTGGTTCTTCCAGTAGGGGACGCGTCTGTTTCATATGTTGCGTCCAATGAAGATATTTGGTAATATATCTGGTCAGTTAGGGATATTTAAATATAGTACATACTAGGATAAATGCGAAGCATATAAACACGTAAAAATCCATGCGTCATGAATTATATTGTACAGAAGCCATCGTTAAACTGTGGAATTTTGATATAAAAAAATTGCTCTTGCCTGTGAGGTATATGTTAACAGTGAAGGCCCAGGTAGCCCGAAGTTTGCATTGGAAATGATATAGTGGTGCAGCGTTAAGTTCGAGAAAATTGAATTTTCACTTGATTTTTTTAAGTAATTTTTTTAAACTTCCGTATCAAGTCTTGATCAGAAAAACCAATATGACATAAATTGTTTGCTTAGAGCAAATGTCTCCAATTTTTGATTTTTATGTCATTCTTCATAATTTCTTTAGAGCAAGTAATGTCTTTTTGTCCAGGATGTGAAAACAAAACTGTCTTCAGGTTCCAGTTGGTAAACTGTACTTCTATTGTGAAGTTGCTTTAAACTCCGGCTCAGACTTTGATCAATTTCGATACAAATTTGAATTTTAATATTAGAGTAGATACAGTCTTTATTAGATTCATTCCATAGTTCCTTGGGCAGTGTTTTAATTACCTAACGTCTCACACCACTAGAGGGAGTTGCTTTAAAAGACCCCTCCACCCAAGTGGTTTATGTTGGTTTATTCCTGTGATTTTATGAATCATTCCATTTTTTGAATTTTTTTCTTTGTTTAGATAACTAAGATTTTTTTTTCATGCAATAAAATATTTCTGAGTGTTATTGGCTGAAATAATTCCAGGAGAAATCTAGCGGTGTAACTTGAAAAAATCAGGCTGTTACAAGGATCAGTTTATCATTACATCTGTGGGAGAAAATCGCTCTCTTTTCAAGCAGTAGGTTTATTATAGAATTATTTACCAATTGTTGTTAAAGTCTTGTACCGATTAACAAAGGGATTATAAGCACTCAGGCAGAGAGAGAGAGTATATGGTTCTGAGTATCGAATATGGTATATTAGGGAACTCAAATAACACATTGTACTAATTGTACGAGACAGCTATTTTGTAACTGTAAGTGTTATATTATTGAGAGAGAAAAAATAGTGAAGGACTGTCAAATACTTTTTGAGGGGAGGTTTAAAAGCGTGGAAAGTAAAATATCGATTGACACATCATTTTAACGTGTTCGATAAAGAAGATTCTTCATTAAACGTGAGCAAACTATTTAACATGATATAACCTCTGGACGGTTTATATCACTTTAAACTCTTGTATCGAGAATAAAACCTCAGCTTTGTGTTCAATATTGGATATATTTCATATACTAATGCTTATGTAAAATGAAGTCCAAGTTGTATCTGTCTTCATAAATTCGTTTTACTTTTTCTAACCTCTTTGTCATTTTTAACAAATTTCCACAAACCTCTCTTTCATATGCACACGCAAACGAAGGAAATTGAAACATAAGTAACAGTTATACATTTTAGTCACGCGTCCCCAGTCTTTGCATGGTGCTATAGTAGGTAAAACTAGTTGACTGAATTCAAACTGAGGTGATGTTATAATCTAGTTAGCTATTGTTAGAAGGGAGCGGTTTTCTCCAAATTTTTTATTCGGAGTTATTGGAAAAGTCAACACAACTGCTTCACATCAAATCAGTTCATCGAAAGGCCTGAAAGTTGCAAAAGTCAAGCCAAACCGAGGTTTTCCTTCACAATAATCTGCCATTTTGAGTTTATTTTTTGAGATAATTGAGTCCTACCCACGGTGTATTTAATTGTAGTGAATTTGAACATCTTACCTCCCCCTCAGAGTATGATTGTTTTTTTCTAGTCAACGTTTTCACATCGGCCATTCTAGTTAAAGATGCTATGGAACATACTTACATGTTCGCATTTCATACAATTAAGTCCAAAGACACTGAGACTCTGAGAAAAAACAAAGTTTTCCATAGTGGTATTAATGAAAGAATGGCAAATTAGGATTATGCGTACAATTCTAGCCTACTTAATTAGCCATTACAATGTATTTAATTACACCTAGACTAGGTTTTTGTGATAATTGTCAATGTGTGTTGCTTTGCGGTATATTGGTGTTCAGTTGTGGTGTGTACTCTTGTAGCGTTTCAGTAATTACATCGTGTTAATTTTTTGTCAACTGAAAATATTTTAGCATTATTAAACAAAATCCTCGTATATGAACTTTTACCTCGTATATGAACTGTTTTATCGTATAGTACTTTTAGTGTTATTAATTTAATATTTAATAGTATTTGAGAGACATTTTGATGTTTCTTGGTGTTACTACTGAAGTTTGCATATGTCTCCCATAAATTTCTTCTTTGAGTTAATTACCAACAATATAGCGCAACGCCATCTACTGGTATAGAAGAGAACAGTTTGAGAACTTTCCGCCTACTTAACTGGAATGGCCAAATTTTCCCTCGGATTTCTTCAAGTTTTCAAGTACGTATTGCTTGCAAGTCACAATTTGTGTTTTGACTGATTTGTGGAGAGAGTTTAAAATTTTTAAAGAGTTGAAAATTAAAACAGCGATAGGAAATGTTATCATGATACGTTGTTTAATAGAATGTGATATATATATATAATACATATATATATCTTGATAAAGGGATTTGATGGCCGTTGTCGTTTTCAGCGTAATTTTGATTGTACTGCAATATTTGTACTTTTCCATGTTGAAAATAAATTTCATCTTGAAAAGTAAAGTGTGAGATTGCATTGTTAACAAAACACGTGCTGGACTGTAGTGTCGCTGCAGTGAAAAACACGCCCTCTATCTCAGAAATTAATGAAATAAAGCAAATTTCCAACATGTCGTTCCATTATCTAACTGTAAATGAACTAAAAAGATAGTTTTATGAAATTTATTAAATATATTGTACTTATATTATTGATAACAGGCTAAAACACTGGTTTTTCGTCACGTGTCTGTTGCCTTCAACCTTCAATTATTCGGTACTTTTGTTCTAAAGTATTTTAGTACACTTGTAATCAGCTAGTTGAAATATTAGAACCAGTTATACTATTTAACGAAAATGTGGTGCCTTTTATGGTGTTAAATTGTATGACACAAGCAATCAAAAATATTTTGCCGAGAAGTACAAAAAATCACACTTTGTGGTCAACAAAGAATTTTCCGATTACTGAAGACCAAGTGTTTGTGTAGTATATACAAACATGGAGACGAGGCAAAAATAACTCGCCCCAAATAGTTTGTTCAGTATGATATTAATTATTAATCTCCTTTCCGTATCGGCCCGGCACTCGACTCGTAATCTGAGGTTTGCGGATTCGAACGTCACACCAAATATTTTCGCCTTTTCAGCTGTGGGGACGTTATAATGTCACAATCAATTCTAATTTTCATTGGTAAAAGAGCAGTCCAAGAGTTGGCGGTTGGTGGTGATGACCAGCTGACTTCTTTCTAATCTTACACTGCTAAATTAGGAACGGCTAGCGCAGATAGCCATCGTGTGGCTGTGCGCGAAATTTAAAACAAACAAATCCATCTTACAACCTTTGGAACCACATCAAAAAACTAAAATAATAAACAGTTCGATTTTTAAAAATATGTTTTATTTTTGTGCTAAACGCCATCTATAATACTACACTCTGATTGCGAAAACAAAAGAAAATTACCACTTTGATGTGCTACGTAATTGCCTACATGAATACCATTCATTACTTTGGAAATATTAAAGAAAAATGACCCATAGTAATAAGTTTTACCAAAACTGGCTAGTTACTCCAGAGAAACCTAACTGTATACTAAACTTTTATAATTTAGAGATTCCACGCCATTATTTTTATTTAAGAAAGTGTTTCTCTGTGACGTATGCCTTTAAACATGTAAACTAATCTTGTGTGTGTTTGTAAGTATCACAGATCACACGGTTTTCTTCACAGTGATTACTTTTATAAACTTGCCAAATTTTACGTGTTTTCGTTATATACTGCGTGTTCAAGGTACTTTTTATGTGGATGAATTTCGCACAAAGCTACTCGAAGGCTATCTGAGCTAGCTTCCTTAATTTTGAAATGATAGACCAAAGAAAGGATGTTAGGCAACAACACTTACCGCCAACTCTTGTGCTAATCCTTAACAATAAACAGTGGGATTTATAACTTCTCTCACGATTGTAAGGGAAAGAAATTCGGCGACAGAATTTGAACCTATGACCCGCAGATTATGCTTTGAGCGCCCCTAAACACCAAGCCTTTCGAGTGTACTCTTACATAAGGTTACTGTATTTTGAAATGCGGTATCGCATATATTTGTGTTATAGATCAAGACTTTTGAAAATGGAAAAAAAACAACAACTGATTGTCTGAATTTTGGTGTTGTTATATTCTTTAAATTAGATAATTATAATCATAAATAACAAAAGAAAGTATTCAGGACGAATCAATAATAAGAAATATGTGATGGATCTTCGTTTTTAATTCGTTAAGTATTCATGTACAGTGCGGGAATTTTTTTTCATCGACCAAGAAGGTAAACCTTACCAACAAATTTATAATAATATATTCTAATATTTTTTTAGTTTAGCAAGCTTAAACAAGAAAATCTACGTAAGTTAAGCAAGATGATATACCTTTACAAATAAAGATTTGTGTGTGTGAGTTTGTGAGGGACAACATAGCAAAAAACCCGTGACAACTACTTATACAAATGTACACATAATTTAAAATCATATTTGCAAAACGGTTTCTCACGTAACATTAAAAACAGGAATATTATATCCGTCCGTATATTTATGAACAGAATCGAGTACTAAATGTAATCTGATACTCCGGAGGACATCAGATGAGGTACATTAATCAATACAAAACTATTCAGCTTTTGTGAGTTGATTTTGCAAATCTTAAACTACAGCTTTTCGGAATTATTCGTATGTTTAAAATTCGGCCATAGTCGTACTAAGCACGTGGTATTCGTGCACATGTTTACTTTTCTTATTTTATTCTCATGTAAATACGAAATCCTTTCTATTGAGTCAATTTGCAGCTGTTATTTAAGCTTTTATTCTACAGAGTAAACCAAGGAACAAAAGAGCTGTCTTCTTTCTCTTCTCTTGGCTTTGCTCTGTCATTTAAAAGTCTCTTTCTTTCCGTCTGGTGTCACTTCGTGTAAACTTAAGTTTGCACAGAACATTCATTTTATTTTTCGAAAAGAACAAAGCGAAAGTGTTTGTAAATACATCTGTGCATCGCGGTTCTTTTGTCAGTTCGAACTACGTAATCTTTTTAGTGATGTATTAATGTTTAAAGTACATCTGGAGGCCTGATTTAAATGTGCAACTAATCTTACAAACGTACTTCAAAATGCTGTTAAACAACATTAAACATTTCACCTATAGAGGCTAGAGTGAACCCTATTTTTATTTCTGTGTTGAAAACCTTACAATTCAATATAGAGTCTCTCAAGGTTCAACGAACCGTAAAATTATAGTTCTTATCCTTGCTTAAATGTAGGCGGGTGGTTGTTTTACAATATACATTATTGTGTATTCTTAAATTGAGATCGAATGTGTTTTTACGGTGACGTATCTTACCATTGGCTCTCCGCTATTATTAGCGTTATGCTTCGCCTGGTTATAAAATCGACTGTGTTATCTGACTATATCTTGTGTTTAGCTGTTATAAGGTTTGATTTAAACCCTGCTGTTTTTGTTTAACGGCTTTACACTGTTGACCTTATGAAAATAAACGTTAGTCGTATTACGCTAATTTAATTTTGCGTCGTTTTACGATGATAAACTAATTAAACGGTGAATACAACTGTTGGTTTTTTTTTATTTTTTTGCGTAATTGCGAAACTGCGCAATTAGTAAGATCAATCAATGACACTAAGCATTTTATGGTAACTGATGAAAAAGTAAAACACAAGCTGTGATTTATTAATCCATGGAATTTTAAAGTATATCATAGAAAAATATTGTGTTCATGTGCAGCGTATAAAAATACAGCATTCATGTACTGCTCTTGTGACAAAATATTTATGTAATTCGGTGTTATTAATAAAAATATGATTATTTTTTCCAGTCAAACCATAAGGAAGTTATATAAGTATAATAAAATATTAGGAAGCATAAATTACGTATCTTCAATTTAGAAAAGAATAACTAAGTAAACGTTTTGATTTACCAAAGTTTATTACATTTTGGCCCGGCATAGCCAGATGGCTAAGGCACTGGACTCGTCAACTGAAGATCGTAAGTTCGAATCCCCGTCGCACCAAACATGCTCGCCCTTTCAGCCGTGGGAGCGTTATAATGTGACGGTCAGTCCCACTATTCGTTGGTACAAAAATAGTCCAAGAGTTGTCGGTGAATGGTGATGACTAGCTGCCTTCCCTTTGGTCTTACACTGCTAAATTAGGGACTGCTAGCGCAGATAGCCCTCGTGTAGTTTTGCGCGAAATTTAAAACAAACTAAACCAATCCTTAAATTTTCTGAACGAGAATAACAACGTAAAGTACAGAAATTATATATGTGTTAGTAGCAGTTATATGTTTGTGGTTTAATACGTTCGTAAAAAAAAAACAACGACTTGAAATTAACCTGAAGAGCTATGACTAATTCTGTTTACATACGTCACAGAATTACTTTGTTTGATATTTGTATGTGAAAGGTAAAACATATCAAAGACATTAATATTTAAATATTTCGTTTTAAAGCACAAAAATTCTTTGTCTTTGATTTATCGCAATAATTCGTTCGTACATTTTGAGCTGACAGGATAATGGAAGGCAGCCAGTTAACGGTACTCGCTGCTGAATCAGGCTATTCTTGTCTGATCGAATAGTGAGTTTTGACATTTACTCTTATACAGAGCTCTTATCCACGTCTCCAAAGTGCGGAATACGTTTTTACGGTAACGGGACATGAACCATGAACTATTAGATTCGCAGTCCCGGACACGCTGGTCTCTAAGCCTCATTGAGCTCAGTGTAAAATAATAAAAATTTCCTCCTAGACTGATTTTGAAGGTCTAAGTCTTCTCAGCCATCTTTTCTTAACGGGTTAAAAGTATGGTAAAAGACCCCTTTAAAACAGCGATAAGTTTACGAACTTATAAGGCTAAAATCGGACTTGATTCCACATGGTGGACATAAGAGATAACCCACGTGATTTTGCTCTAAAGCAGCCAAACAGATAACGTTTTATAAAAATAGTTTTATATTATCATGCAGTGGCTACGCTAAGAACCATTCGTGTTCCTTTTCAAACGATTAATTAAAATTCAGCGTTTTCTTATCATTGATAAACTGTTGAAGTTTTACTGAATCCACTTACAAAGAAAAAAAAATCCAACTTAATATTTGAAACGTAATAATATTAAGTAAATTTTGGTCTGTTTACGTCCAAGTTAAAATTTTTCAACCAATGAAAAGAACGAACTTCGTTGTTTTTCACTACTAGATTATGACATATTATTCGTTTTCATTCTGCTTTTTTAAAGCTAAACCGAAAACTAACAACAAATCACGAAAATGAATTTTAAACTTTCCTAAAATTATTTTAAACACACTTACAAACATCCTGGACTGTGTCATTACTGTTTTGGTTTCCTATAAAACACTTATTCTCATTTCACTTCACTACGATGTTGTCAGTGACGTAGCCAGATTTTTCCACTCAGTGGGGGTAGACACTTTTAACAGGAGGACCAATAAATTAGAAAGCTGAAATTGATGTAATTTGTAATAAAATGGTCACTGAAATAAATCAAGTCGAATGTAATATTTTTCAAAGAAGTTTTTATTAAATGATACAAAAGGAGTCTCTTGTATGAAAAAGCTGAAAAATATTATTTGATTACTATGCATAGATTTTTCAGGGGATCAGCCCCCTTGACTACGTTTTTTTTTGTCGCTTTAAGTGTACATTAGATATTATAAAGTGATATGAAACTGTCACATCGACGTTATCATATCGTCTACGACCACGTCATATTAACCCTACACTAATTATTACAGCACTGATCTCTACAATTATACCAAAAATATCACGTTGTCTACGACCACGTCATATTAACCCTACACTAATTATTACAACATTGTCTCTACAGTTATACCAAAAATATCACGTTGTCTACGACCACGTCATATTAACCCTACACTAATTATTACAACATTGATCTCTACAGTTATACCAAAAATATCACGTTGTCTACGACCACGTCATAGTAACCCTACACTAATTATTACAACATTGTCTCTACAGTTATACCAAAAATATCACGTTGTCTACGACCACGTCATATTAACCCTACACTAATTATTACAACATTGTCTCTACAGTTATACCAAAAATATCACGTTGTCTACGACCACGTCATATTAATCCTACACAAATTATTACAACATTGATCTCTACAGTCATACCAAAAATATCACGTTGTCTACCACCACGTCATATTAATCCTACACAAATTATTACAACATTGATCTCTACAGTCATACCAAAAATATCACGTTGTCTACGACCACGTCATATTAATCATATACTAAGTATTGCAATATTGAAATATACTGTTTCACCAGCGGTATAACGTTGTATATATATATCATGTTATATCAGGTCTGCATTAATCATCGCAACACTGTTACATCAGGGGTATCGTGCTGTCTACGACAATATCATAGTAGGCCTACATTAATTATTGCAACAGTGACAGTTTCCATTACTCTAGTGGTATAACATTGTCTACGACCATGCCACATCAGGTCTACACTAAATACCTCTGTACTGGTTTGTACCGTTACACTAATAAGGGTTTTCTAACAATAATCAAAATATCACAGATTGTCAAATGACGTTTCTGTGATTCGTGTTTAATAAATTATTCAAACTGTTAAACACACTGAGTTCAGTCCTAAAGAAAAACATCAACTAACCCATTATAATGTTTCAATATATGTAATTCACACTTATCTGACTTTACAAAGTTTTTCTTCCATACCGGAGTGTACATTTACTTACGTTTGAAAAGGAAAGTGGTTACGGGATTTAAAAAAAAAAAAAAAGAATTAAAAGCCAGAAATATACTAAGTCCTACTGCGATTTATCTTCATGTTTTCTATGTTAAGATACATCTTTTTCTTCATTATATTTCTCAGAAATATCAGTTCACGACACTTGAACTATCGATTTATTAATTTCCCATCTAAAAAAATAATTATTTGTACTTAAAAAAAATCATACCGCAAAATGTTTTGAAGATTTAAAAAACAAATATTAGGGGGCGTTTCTTATAAAACATTGTTCGATTTCTTAACTGTCTGTATTACCAAGAAGAAAAATAAAATGACGGAAATTTTGAACACAGACGATTTGGTGATATTTTCTTTTAGCTCAATTTCAGGCAATTTTGGAATCCTCTTATTGAATTTTTTTTTTATATTTATATAGAACATGAACCATTTTTCACAGGACTCGTCGATGTTGAATTTTATCGTGAAATATTCGCATCCTCCATCACAAACTGATTGGGATGCACTCAATGTTCAGAAGAGCAGAATCAACATTGTGTGAGGAACACCAAAAGTAACTTTGTTCAATGAGCTATAAGCCTTTCAAGTGTTGATTTTCATGCAGATTTAGCGGAAACGGCTCTTTGCATGACTGAACGTGAATCATTCCAATCACCACGTGCAAAAACGAAACCATTCACGTGTTGAACATTTTTTTTTTCTATATTGTAGAAACGATTGATGGCTTCCTTTGAGAAAAATAAATAAATAAATAAGATAATATTACAAATACAAGTTGATTTCGTCTGTGTGATATTACAACTTTTACACAAAATAAAACACAAGTTGGTCGTGATGAACAGAAACTCACAAGAAGTATAAATATACATTTGTTAAAATTTATGAAAAGTGAAAAACATTTAGGAGCTAATAAAATGAGTATTCACGCAATTAAATACTTTATTTTAGTTTTCGTTCTTTCTATCATGAATGGGTGTTTACCATGAAAGAGAAACTTCATTCAAAAGTATAAAAGAGACAAAGAAACGCTTGCTAATATATCTTCTGGTATCTTTGATCTCACTTGTCAGACGTTTCATCAAAATACGGTATTCAATATCTCCTGTAAACCACTTTTGGTCTTGCATGTTCATCGTTCATTTAATATTTTGCATCGTATCAACAATGACGTCGAAGTGTCAAATCCTTTTATACGAACAATTCATATAAACAAATACAAAATGCGAAAGTATGTTTATAGATAAATAACTGAGACGAATTAAAAAAGATTTTGCTTGTAAATAACACAGATATATTGAAACAGACAAGACATCTATGCATTTCTAACAATTTTAGTGCAGTAACAAATTGTTATAGTTTTATTATTTAAGAATGAAATCACATAAGAATGCATCACTATATTGCTAAATGTTTCTAACCTAAAGATAAAAAAACACAGAAGAAATATTTCAAATAATAAAAAATAGCAAGTAAAGCTTTCAAAAAGTGGAAAAAGTTTCCAGCCTAGTGTATAGTAGACTAATTTTCCTCAACAGTTGTTGTTGTTTCTTGTTAAGCACATAGCTAAGTAAAGGACTATCTGTACTCTACCCGCCATCCAGGGATCTTCAAGTTGTTCAAAGAGATTTGAGAAATTAAATAATAGAAACGTATAAAAAGTAAACCATACAAATCACCACGTACAAAAACGAAACCGTGACTGCTTCTTCTCTTTTCTGAAACTGTATTTCCAATATTTCAGACCCTTACAATTAACGATGAAAAAATGTTGCGTAGTAGTTCTTTTTTTACATGAATTCAAACTTTTGATCATAATACATCACAAACAGCTAGTAATACCATCAAGGATGGGGCGAAGGAACCCTTTCCAAACGTGTAGTACAGTGTTGGTTCCAAATGTTTCGTAATGTAGATGTGAGTCTTGAAGATAAGGAGGGCAGAGAACGTCCTTCTGCTGTTGAAAACGACCATTTGACAGCATTAGTGGAAAGAAACCCGCGCCAAACCGTTTGAGAAATGTTACAAGTACGTTGGAATTTCCACAATTTTTAACCATCTCGGGCAAATTGGAAAAGCTTGACAAGTGGGTTTTGCACGAACTCAATGAAAATTAGAAAAATTGACATTTTGAACTGTGCTATGTGCTGATTTTACGCAATACAAATGACCCATTTCTTAATCTTATTGTTATTTGCGACAAAAGTGAATCCTTTACGATAACAGAAAGCGATCTGCACAATGACTCAACCGTGACGAAGCTCCAAAACACTTCCCAAAGCTAAAGTTGCACCAACAGAAGGTTATGATCACTGTATGGTATTATGTGGCCGGTAGTATCCATTATAGATTGCTCAACCAGGGCCAGAATATCACTGTGAAGGTTTACTGTCAAGAATTGTAAGACATTCATAGAAAGTTGCGTGAAAAACTGCCAGCACTGGTCAATCAAAGAAGACCAATCTCACTAGTCAATCAAAGAGGACCAATCTCACTAGTCAATCAAAGAGGACCAATCTCACTAGTCAATCAAAGAGGACTAATCTCACTAGTCAATCAAAGAGGACCAATCTCACTAGTCAATCAAAGAGGACCAATCTCACTACTAAATCAAAGAGGACCAATCTTGTTTCATGGTGATGCTCGGTCATACGTTACTCAAATGATGCTCCAGAAGCTCAACGACTTGGGTTACGAAACAATGTCTCATCCTCTTTACTTTCCAAACCTGTCGTCCACCGACTACCAGTTTTACAAGCATTAAAACAACTTTTTACAAAACAAAAAAATACAACAACAGAGCAACAGCAGAGAATGGCTTTAAATTTTTTGAGTTCTAGGGTTTCATGCTTTTATCGTCATGGCATAAATAAGCTTGCTTCTTGTTGACAAAAGTGTGTAGATTCACTGGGCTCGTATCTTGATTAATGAAGTTGCTTTTAATTTTTTTATTTCTTATTACAGTTAAAATTTTAAACCGATCGTTATTTTTCGAACAACCTAATATGTTTCTGTAGAGGAATGCCGCATTAATTGAACTTAACGTTTCTCTATTCGACCAAATAAACTGACCACGAGCGGTTATTGGCAGAATAAACCCTTCACTCTAAATAAAGTAAAACAAAACTATTCCAAAACTATGATAGAGAAAACTCATTAGCAATTGTTTGTGAGAATTCTTTAAAACGTTAATCTACTACACTGGAACTATATTCCAGAAATATAGTATTCTTGAATTTAAGTTTTGTTGTATAGGTTGAAACTAGTTCCCAAAAAATTATTTACTTTTTGTTGTCTTAAATTCGAAATATATGTCTCATAACAATGTGGCATTGAAGTAAGTGTACAAAAAAAGGCGATTCTTGTTTGGTTCACAGGAAGAGAAATTACGTGTGAACATTCTTCTTTACGTACAAAAGCCCCCTAGTGGCACAGTGGTATGTCTATGGACTTACTAAAAAACAGGTTTTGATACCCGTGGTGGGCAGAGCACAGATAGCTCTTTGTGTAGCTTCGTGCTCAATTCTAAACAAACAAATATCTACAAGAAAATAACTTCGAAATGATTTTCATGAAACTTAAGGATCGTTACAGCTAAGTATATAGTTTTAGTCTTTTATTTGTTAGTTTGCCTAATTACTCAAAACATCAAATAATTTATATGTCTGGATACATGTAAAATAATTAAAGAATCAGTCGTTTCTGGTGTGTTTTGTTATTTTTCTTTTCCGGAAAATCTTTGAATTTTGATGTATCATTTGTTACAGATACAAATTACTGTACTTTAAAGGTGTACGAGAGAGTCAAGAAGTAGTAAAAAAATGGTATGCGTGTTAATGTATATGTACTTTATCAAGACTTACTTTATTTCAGTTATTCTAGGAAGAAGCATATATCGTGATGTGATATAAGTGACTGGAAGCATGTGCCTGCAGATAAGTGGATAAAATACAGGATTTTACATTACTGAAGTAACAAATTTCGGATGATTTATTTTTTCACTGAGAAGAGAAATTAGCAAAAATTATCCCAGAAAAAGTCTTTAGTCTTCAGCAGAGTATTATATTAGCAGAAAGAAAATACACAAATACATTTCGGTTGATTACTATGTTCATACTTTCTCAGAAAGAAGACAACTGTGGTGTCTTTTGTGAGATGGATACTGTAGAACCAGACGCCTATGATATCAACCTGAAGCTATAAAACAGTAGCAGTCTCTACTCTGAACGTAGTTTCACCCTGGTGAAAACATAATGAACTACGCATTCCTTAAACTATCTAGTGTGAACATAAAGTAGTGTCACCTAATATGTGTATCTTGAGTGAGCATAGAGTAGAGTCACCTAATATGTGTATCTGGTGTAAGCATAGGGTAGTGTCATCTAATACGTGTAAATAGTGTGAGCATAGAGTAGTGAACCTAATATCTGTATCTGGTGTGAGCATATAGTAGTGTCACCTAGTATGTGTATCTGGTGTAAGCATAGAGTAGTGTCACCTAATATCTGTATCTGGTGTAAGCATCGGGTAGTATCATCTAATATGTGTATCTGGTGTGAGCATATAGTAGTACCACCTAATATCTGTATCTGGTGTGAACATAGAGTAGTGTCACCTAATACGTGTACCTGGTGTGAGCATAGAGTAGTGTAACCTAATATCTGTATCTGGTGTGAACATAGAGTAGAGTCACCTAATATGTGTATCCAGTGTTAGCAGAGAGTAACGTCACTTAGCATGTGTATCTGATGTAAGCATAGAGTAGTGATATCTAATATGTGTATCCGGTGTGAACATAGAGTAGTATCATCTAATATGTGTATCTGGTGTGAGCACAGAGATGTGTCACTTAATATCTGTATCTGGTGTGAGCATAGGGTAGTGTCACATAATATCTGCATCTGGTGTGAGCATAGAGTAGTGTCACTTTATATAAGTATCTGGTGTAAGCATAGGTAGTACCATCTAATATGTAATATGTGTATCTGATGTGAGCATGGAGTAGTGATATCTAATATGTGTATCTGGTGTGTTCATACAGTAGTATCATCTAATATGTGTATCTGGTGTGAGCATACAGTAGTATCATCTAATATGTGTATCTGGTGTGAGCACAGAGATATATCACTTAATATCTGTATCTAATGTGAGCATAGAGTAGTGTCACCTAATATCTGTATCTGGTGTTAGCATAGAGTAGTGTCACCTAATATCTGTATCTGGTGTAAGGAAAGGGTAGTATCATTTTATATGTGTATGTGGTGTAAACATAGGGTAGTATCAACTAATATGTGTATCTGATGTGAGCATAGAGTAGTGTCACCTAATATGTGTATTTGGTGTTAGCATAGAGTAGTATCATCCAATATGTGTATCAGGTGTGAGCATAGAGTAGTATCATCTAATATGTGTATCAGGTGTGAGCATAGAGTAGTGTCACTTAATGTAAATATCTGGTGTAAGTATAGGTAGTACCATTTAATATGTTATATGTGTATCTGGTGTGAGCATAGAGTAGCGTCATCTAATATGTGTATTTGGTGTGAGCATAGAGCAGTGATATCTAATATATGTATCTCTTGTGAGCATAGAGTAGTGTCACATAATATGTGTATCGGTGTGGTCATAAAATGGTGTCATTCAATGTGTTTATATATTTGCATGAAAGCTTAAATGTTTGTATTTACACAAAAATGATAACAGAAACATCTATATGAAATATGAATGTTCTTCAACCTTTCGGTACAAAAAAAAAAACACACACAAAAGACGTACATACCAAAGTGGAAAAGATTTCCCCAGGATGGAAATATATCCTCATATAGAAAGCATTATTTCTTTCCAAACGTTAATTTACCCAGCGGCTAAGATCCTGTGACTTATGTTCCGTGATTATCATTGACAGTTCTTATTACTCTTTGTCTTACCTCACATATAAACGAACGTGGTAACCATTTCTTCTGCAAAACGTGGCTTTAAATAGTTTCCTTATAGTATAAGCGAATTAACAACGAAAACAAAAAACCCAATATTTGAAGTTAAAATAAAATATACCATTTCTCATTGAGTCCTGTTGCCTGTTTTTACCTTCAAATTAGAGGAAATTAAAGATTTGTTTAATGTATGGCTGTATTAGTTTAGTATAGGCAAAGAATACGGTATTTTTAATGTGTGGGATGTCTTGAAGCTGTTCAATCACTTTCGTATCTGATGTGCAACTAAATTGTAACAATATATACATATATATATATATATATATACATAGCTCATAAACTATTGTTAATAGGCGATTAAATCAGCACTATAAAACAGTAAGAAGTAAAATATAACATATGAAACTAAGTGTATTGTGTGATCTGTCCATCCTCTTTCTTGTAGTGTTATCCATATTAGGGTGGTTTCACATCAATATAAATATAAACGTTACATGTACTTGACTGCATGGCTTGATGCTTCAGCCTGTTCTTGGACACCCTTTCTTAGGTTACTAGCCATGCGGTGCAAGGATTTTATCTTGCAGTGTTGTGTGTTGTGTCAATACGTTCTTTCCATATCTTGCAGTGTTGTGTGTTGTGTCCACAATAAACAGATTTAAAATTTGTTTTACTGTGATACTTACATTTCTCTGCATATAAGAAGAACCTGCGGGAAGTTTAAATTTCAACATTAAATGTTCTTCCCTTTTGTGTATCCTATTGGAAAGATCTTATCACCACATGATCGCTAGCAAATCGCCATTTTACTCTCGTTATCCTCTAGGAGTACCAGCCTCGTCCAGTGTGTTTTTTTCTTTTCACACTATTTTTCTTCGACTCACCAGTGCTTCTTACAAGTTGCTGTTAAACTACTAGTTTTTGCCTTCATGCAAAGACAAAAACTTTGTAAACTGTCTTATGCTTTGTTGATTAAGTTATTAGGAAGAACTTTTAACTATTTTTATATAGTATTTCACGTAGTATCAAGTTCCTTAGATGCTTTTACAATTCCACTTTTGTATATTGGCATCTATTTTTTCTTTGTTTCCTCCGCTGTAGGATTGATTATCTTCACTCGGAAACAATTAACAGATCCACCTATCATAAGCCTATCTGTAGAGACATTGTACTGTTGAATGGTCGGACATTTGCCACGAAACAAATACAGTAGGCGCTAATCATGCCACATGAAGTGCGAAGGTTCACATTCGCCACTGCACTCTTTCTTATAAACTGCCATAAAGTTCGAATAAATGACCAATGTGTAACATCGAACATTTTTTAAGAACCATGTGAAATATCTATAATATCATATTGATCATTTCTGCACATTGTATGACGACCATGAGATAACTAGTAGATACTCAAAAGAGCACATTTGAGGTTTGTCATAACAAAAAAACAGGCATATATTTAAATAACTTCTTTTGAAATCGTATGGACTCTGTAACTGTGGTCACGCAAAGTGGCTTTTATTAAACAGCCATTATCATTACAAAATTTTAAAAGAAACAACCAGGGACATATCGATCGACATAAGTTTTATAACTGTCCCTGTCTTCTTGATGAGGACTAAATCTACCCAATTGTTTTGATAAATTTGTGTTTGCGTGTTTGATATTTTCCTTTTATATGGCTTGCTTGTTTCCTTTTTCAACTTTACAATTTTTCATACGTTCTCAACATTTTTATTTTAGTTAGTTTGTTATTAAGCACAAAACTATACACTATACTGTGTTCTGCCCACTACGAGACATATACGTTTGAGGCGTAAAACTGTGTCACTTGGGGGCCTTTCATTTTAAACGTCATGTCAATACAATGCTACCTGAATTGCTCGTTCATTGATACTGGTTTGGACTGTTGTCTACCTAAGCCTAGATTAACCAACTGTAAAATATATTTCGTGTTTAACTGCTGTTGCTCTCTCTCTCTCTCTTAAATGGTTTGATTTTCAACTTTCTTTCCAAATAAGGACACATCGTGCACCCAGTAAGGTCTGTATTTAGAAACATGTGGTTTCTGCGCAACTGAAAGTGTAGCTAATGATTTTTATCACACTTTAACACACAAAGTGTTGCAGGTTTGATTCTACCATTTGAAAATATTATTACTTTTCTTTTTCGAACAGGTATTAATATTTTAATGTAAAAGGGACAAACGCTACAATAGCTACATTTCTTGCTTTATTTTATTGTTAACAAACGAGTGAAATATCGCAGAAGTTATGATGTCGAGTAATGTATAGATGGCGTTTCAAATGTCACTACATTTATATATAAACCATGCAGAAAGAAAGGTTTACTTGTTTGTTTCGAATTTCGCGCAAAGCTACACGAGAACTATCTGTGTTAGTCGTCCCGAATTTAGCAGTGTAAGACTAGAGGGAAGGCAGCTAGTCATCACCATCCACCGCTAACTCTTGGGCTACTCTTTTACCAACGAATAGTGGGAATGACCGTACCGTTACAACGCTTTCACGTCTGAAAGAACGAGCATGTTTGGTGTGACGGGGATTAGAACCCGTGACCCTCATATTACGAGTCGAGTGCCCTTACTACCATGCCGGGCCCAAAAAAGGAAGTAGATGCACGTTTATGGCTTAAAGTATGACAACTAATGATTTTTTTTTTTTTTTTTTTTTTACAACTTGATCTAAGGATGTTTCAAACTACAAACTAAAAGTGAAACAATTCTTTTGGCTGATGTAGTTTATGTGAACCAGTATCCTAGAAACATCAAAACTAACCATGCTGGGAAGATAGTCACTTGTACTTCTTCAAGTTTATTACTTAACATGACCGTCGTAGCTACCACCTCTCTCGATATCTAAGAATTTCTGGCTTTAAAGAACAAACCACAAATTAAGCATGCATACGAACAAATATACACAAATTTGAGGGAAAGCATAGAAGGTTTATCAATACATCTTTAGTGTTATTGGTACATTATGGAAAAATATGTTGTGTTTGAATATTGGTCTTAATTCCAATGTAAATTGTAAAGTTCTACACTAATATGTTTGATGGAGTCAAGTGGAAATTTTATCTTGGTCAAATTAAATATAAAATTATTTCAATAATTACTTATCAATCGAAACTGAAAAAAAAAAATAATCTGGTGGAAAGTGCAAACTATTTTAGTTTTAAATAAAAGTTTGTTCTTTGTTTTTTGAATTAAGCACAAAGCTACACGATGGGCTATCTGTGTTCTGCCCACCACGGGTATCGAAACCCGGTTTTTAGCGTTGTAAGTCCGCAGACATACCGCTGAGTTACTGGGGGGCACTAAATAAAAGAAATAAATACACGTAAAGGACACATTTCATATCTTCAATTTGAAACACTGAGTCACGTTAAGATATGATTCTCTAACCTGAAAAGTAAGGTTTAGTTGGGGTTTGTTTTCATGACTATGATATTATATAATCCTTGAAACATCCAAACAGCGTTATATGTATAAATTAGAGAGGGAAAAAAGACATGGAATCGACTACTATAGAAATTATTAAAATATGTTCTTTCTTCTTAATACTTTGTTGCATATGTTTAAAATGTGCCTCAAAGTACAGTAATTAAATTCAGTGAACAAATTTCCTGTTTAATAGTTCGTTAAAAAGAACTAGATTGTTTATCTTTAAAGACACACGCAAGGATCAGTTTTATCATCTTTAACTTTTAAGTAATGTACAAAACAAAATGTAGATTATTATCTTAAAAACTTATACACGGATTGGTAGAAGTATTTTCGTCGCAAATCTTTGAGAGAAACACCATGAATAGGCTAAACTTGCGAAAATATAATAATATTTCATTTCTTATTATAATAGGATTTGCTGAAGTGCTACTATTTATAATGTATATACGATTACATCTTTAACGTAGTGAAATAAGACCAATGCATAGTTAATTGGAAGATAAAAAAAAGACTTACAATGTCGAAACAGTTATGGATTTAACGAATCCACGTCATTTAACTGCTGCATTCTCCAAAGTGTTATCTAGTTTAATGCTAATTACATTGATTTCGGTTTTGTGTGTAGTAATACACCCAATCAGCTAATTTTACAGTACAGAAACAAATATAAGCTGAACATTGTTTATGACAAAATGTATACAATACAATGAGTACAAAGAAATGTTCCACTTGTCGTGGTAGATGTTTTGTATTATCCTGTAAAATGTTTTATCATTTAGACATTCGGGGTTCAATCCTTGCATTTGGTACAAAACAGATTGTTCATTATGCATCATTGGTCTTAAATAAACTGTTGACAGTGTGAAGGAATAACTTGAGTGTTGTTTTCGAAAAATTCTTTGGTGATTTTTTTAGAACTTTTAGTTTTAACGTCTTAAAGCTTTTGAATTTAATATGAATCACTGTAAATTGAAAACCAATTAAGTATACGAAAATTTTCAAATTGACAACATATGTATGGTTGACAACACATAATCTGTGGAAATACACGTTGTCCTACGTTTTTCTTTAAATATTATTCCAAAATAGTAATTTCATTACATCAAGCATATAATAGTAGAAATCTATAACTTTGTTTTTACTTTCATTAGATCCACTTACCAAAACGTACCTTTATTATTTAAATGACAAATCGATAAAACATATCAACGTTAACTTTTAACTGTGTAAAGATGACAGATTTAGGACAAAAATTACACTTAGTTCTGGTATATTTAAAACTCGATGTGATTTATGACTGAAACAATGGATTCATCTGAAGTCCTTATCGTAGTTTTAATACATTTGATTTCAACAGAGTGTATTAACAAGAAGGAAGAAGAAACCAGCAACAAAAACCAAGTGTTTATGTTTCTTGTTGCTTATGTCAGGAATGGTTAGACTCAGGACATTTGTTGTTTCCATGCTTGGTTAGTAGTAAGGTTGGTATTCAATAACATATGAATATAGTTAATTCGACCACGTTTATTTTTATATCGTCATCGCTCAGAACCGCTTACGGTCTCATACTTAACCTATAAATATTCTTATTATAGAATATTTTTAAATATGATAGCAGAATGTATTGATTATCCTTAGGAATTTCTATTCCATGAAAGTTTTGAAACAATTGAATTAGTGAGTTAGATAATATTTAGGATAAACTAGCTTTTGTCAAATAGGCAATTTTTGTAAAGCCAAATAAGGCTTAATGGAAATCTTACAACAGTTATATTAAGCCTTCCTAATTTATTTATTGATGTCTTAAGAATTAGTTTAAAAAACAGAAAGAAACATAAAGGAACACTGATTTGGCGGCTTGAAATGAGCCTGAAAGTTATATTAATTAATTTACAATAGACTGTCATGGATATTTATATTCTATGCACTGGAACGTTTTGTCACTGGACTGTGCATAGAAGTTACTTAAAATTAAGGCTAACAATATGTTGTAAACATCTGGCTGTTTAAGTATGGAAGAACAGTATCTGGTACGAAAGATTAATGGCTCTGAAATAAAATTATTTTTGTTTATATTTCTTGGTTATATCTACCACTAATCTAAAACAGCCTATAACTTGAACATTTTTCTTCACTTCAGACTCCCAGATTTCCCATGAAGAATCAAGTCCCGTATGATAGTTTCGCATGTGATCACTGTAGACAGTAAAGAAATTCGTAAAATGACAGATTTTTGAATTGCTTTTGCAGTCCTCTCAGTTAAAAAACACCTTCTGCGAGACCAAACATTTCTGAGTAACATTTATCTTTTGTTTTTATAGTTCAATGACGTTTCATGGTTAATTTATGAAGTTGAACAGACCCCACATATCTATGCTATAATCATATAACGATATAGACTTTCATTTTTTGTCACACAAAATACATACCTGCATAATGAGTGAACAGAACGGGAGATTCAGAGTTAATTTAAACGTGACATTAAGTGTTAATGAATGTGAATGTTATTTACATTTGTTGTCAGTAGGTCATTTGTAGTGTGAAAATAAACATTATTTCAGTGATAAATGTTTCGCAGTTTTGAACACAAGTAATGTCACATACAAAATCGTATCTAAGAGCTTATTAGTTTTCTGTCAAACCTTCGAAGTCATTTCATTCATTTAGTTTTTTAACATATGTAATGTTAGATTAAGGTGATATAAAAGATGCTAAGTTTTGGTCTATACGTATTATCTAACTCAATTCCCCAGTAGCACAGCGGTAGATCTGAGGACTTATAACGCTAGAATCCAGGTTTCGACACCCTTTGTTGGCAGAGCACAGATAGCCCATTGTCTTGTTTTGTGTTTAACTTCACTCAAACAAACAAGCAAAATGAGGAAAAAAAAAGATAAAAATCTCAATGTGTTACTTAGTATGCTTTTTTAATTTAGACAAATTGGGTTTATTTTCACGTTGCAAAAATGTTGACATTTAAAACCATTTAGGACTGGTCTAAGATTTCTCAAAGTACGTCAAGGTTGTTCAGACACACCTGCGATTTCTCTAAGCACGTCATCGTTGTTTCTGCTGATCTGAGATTCCTAAAAAATACACCAGGGTTGTTCATGTCGACCTGAAATTATTTGAAATGTATTATGATTTTTCATGCCAAGTTTGTACTTGTTTCAACAATAAAGTTTTTTTAAACACTAGGATATATTCTCTCGCTTTTATTAGATCTATCAAAAATATTTCATTTTTCAGAATTTAATTAACTTTAGCCAAGCTCGCGTGAGACATTTTCTGTTCATCGCTAATTTTCAGAATATCCGTTTCTTGACAAGAACATTATTGCCGTTTCGTTTAATTAAATTCTTTTTTTTTCTGAGTTGGAACAGTTTTTAAACACGTTCTGCTCGCTCTAGTCCTCTTGCTTAATAATAGTGTAATAGGATTTTTTTTAACTGGATTGCTATTACTGAGCTCAAAATCTTTACTTCAACAAATACTTCTGTAAACGTTGAAATGTAAAATTCCAACATGTTTTCTTTTCCTTTTCAAATGTACGATGTGAGTTGGACAAAAAATAAATATAATTTCAATAACTAGTGACTCAAACCATGGAACGAATGGAAAGAAATTTAAAAAATCTAATGGAATTATATGGCTTCTCACCAACGTTATCATCACGTAGAAAGAAAAAAATAGTAGAATTGATTTCTTCGAGGAGGATCCGGTGCTTTGGATTCTTCGAATACTTAGGCTTTTAATGCGTACATCAGCGAGGAGAACAGAATAGCCCTGCTAGTGAATCAATTTAAAAAAACAAAAGGACTTGGGCTTAATTGGATGAAAGGCAAACAATAACAATTGGTCCACGAAACTAATATGGGTAGTAAAGTAGTGGACAAGGCTTAAGACTGGCAGAAAACTGAGTATCGGCTGGATTTTCTAGTTTCTCTTTAATTAAATCGGTAATTGCACATCCATCTTTCTATAATGTCTAAAACATCTCCGATATATTTTAATATTTTTACAATCCTTTTTAATTAATTATTTTTTAATTCTTTATTACTCTGTACGATTTCTTCTGTTTGTCATATTTTCGATACGTAACTATTAGCGATTTATTCCTGTTTTCATTATTGCAAAATATATCAATTAATTAATTTGTTTGTTTGTTTTAAAGCACAAAGCTGCACAAATGTCTATTTGTGCTCTGCCCACCAAGGGTATCGAAACCCAGTTTGTATTTTTGAACAGCGAGTCTCCAGAAGTAATAATGTGGCACAAGAAGGATATTTCCATTTAGAATATTGACTTTGAGCTGAAGCCTTAATAACAGTTAAATAAATGAATCCTAATTAAAACACAAGTCGATGTTCCACATGAAAATCCTCTTTCATCTCTGAACGTTTATTAAGCTGTTTAAGAATATGTTTCCCCTCAACCTGTTGAGTTTCATGTGAAAAGTTTCTATCATTTTATCCGTTGTTAGAATAATCATAAAGAAAAGAATCGTCATAAACGCAGTTTTGTGCTAGTGTAAACGATTAATAAAATTTAATATTTTAAACAGCCAAGTCAGAGAACCCTGGGTTTCAGGTATAGCCGTTTCTAATCTTCAGCTATTAACCAGAGGGAAGACACACTGCCAAGGTGCTTACCAACAGCATGGTTTCGTCTGACTTTTAATCAAGCAACGGGACTGAATTCGATTCTTATAACTTCCATCAGCATAGTTGAAAGTGCAAAATGGTTGTCAGTGGAATCTCGACGCGACCCTCAACACTTCGATCCACAGCTCTGCATTCTAACTGTTCGGTCAAAATCGTTCCCAAAATAAATTTTTTTTTTTTTTGAAGTTTGTGTTTTAATAACATAATTAGTCAATTGTGTTATTCATCGTTTACTTCGCTTCCTCCCCCAGTAGCACCGTGAAAAGATCTATACCTATGGTGGGCAGAGCACAGATAGCCCTTTGTGTAGCTTTATGTGTAACAAACAAATTGTTTATTTCTACTACCACGTCTGAAAGTTTACTGAGCTCATTACGATCTCATGTTTTGTTTCTTTTTTTCTTACTTGGTGAAAAGCATACACGGTTTATTGAACCCTTGGTGACCAAGCATACAAGGTCTATTGAATCTATATTTCAAAGCACACAAATATGATTTATTTTTCCAAATAAACCAAAACAAGAGCATCAAAACAACTTGTTTGTATAAACAAAATAAAAGCACGTTTTCCTTTCTTTTCTTTTTTAAATGAAAACATAACTTGAATAATTCATTTATTTTCTGAAGATCTATTCTGGTATTCATGCATACAGTGAGTGAAACTGTTGAACCGAAAATAAAGGCAATGTCCTGGTGTTTTTTGCTCTTTTTCAAGGGGATTCCAACGAACATTACATAGTGGTAATAGGACATTAAAAGTATATCACAATTTATCTCTCTATATTATCACTGGATAACATAAGATATCCCAGGTGTATGGAAAATAAATATTATATCCTTAACGTTAAACAAACACATTTATAATGTCAGTTGTACATAGTCTAGGAAAAAAATACCCAGATATCACAGTATACCAAAAATCGATGTGTACGACTGTTAATGGCACGCAATTTGAATAATAAAGAAATTAATAATAAATTTTGTACTTTCCTAATAGATCCAGACTTGTGGATCGTTTTGCACGTTCACATATTGTTGCTTTAGATAATGGATTTTAATCCAACTTTATCATTTACGTAGAAAAAGTAAATTACAGTTTTTTTAATAGACGTTTTTAAACAATTTATTCTCCAAATCGTTTTGTTGGTTGTAGGGTCACTAATAACAAATGGGTCACTCAAAACATGAAAACAGTAATTCCATCAACATTATAATAAATTAATCCTGTACATCACTGCACGAGTTCTTTTGTATTCTACATATAAAAAATAGTTGTTTCTCTCAATTTTTACGATCGACCTCTTACAATGATTATTGTAAATTATTGAAACATAACAATGTAAAATTACTCATTACGCGATTCCCATAAGTTATATGGTTGAAAGTTTTTGTACATAATACACCTTTGACAAGAATTGCTAACAGAAAATATTCCCTTTATATCGCATTATTATCAGTAAAAACATTTTACTGCATAATCTCACTAGGCTGGTCAGTTATCAAAACACATGAACACTGTTTGTTTGTATAATACACCAAAATAAATACTACTTATTAACACACGAGACTCCGTTACAATTGGTGCTGCTATAATTTATGAACGTTTAGTCACGTGACGAACCATACCATTTATATGCCTTTAAAAACTAGGTTTCGCCTAAGTAGCGTTGCCAGTCATATGTTTTGTTGCATATAACTTATTAATCCACGTATCATCCCCTAATTCTGTTTAAAACCTATTATTCTTAGGTTTGACATGGCCAGGTGGTAAGGTACGTAGGTTCGAATCCCCGTCCCACCAAACATGCTGGCCCTTTCAGCCGCAAAAGCGCTATAATGTCACAGTCAATCACACTATTTGTTGGTAAAACAGTAGCCCAAACGCTTGTAATAATTAGCTGTCTTTTCTTTTGTCTTTCACTATTAAATTAGGAAAGTCTGACCCAAATAACCCTCATGTAACTTTGCGCGAAATTCCAAACGAATAAAAAAATCCTTAATCTCGTAAGAATGATTCAAAAAAACCGTGGCGCTCTCTTTCCTTAATGACCGACTGGTTTAGTTAATTTAATACTATGGTTCACTTGTGACAACTAAGACAAAACGTCAGGTTAGAAATAATTCTTCCTTAAAATCTAGAGATAAACCCTCTCTGTATTGTTCTTCACTGAATCCTTAGCTTTAAGCTGTTGGACCACTCACTAATTATTTTTTAATTTAGTAATTTCTAATGTCTTAAATAAATTATGCATAGCACGTGCGTAGTAAGGATATAAGAAAACCTGGTCGTAAAACACATTTTGAAGGAGATAAACGATTTGGAATCACCAAATAAAAACTCCTGCCTCACCGGAATAAACGAGACTTCTTAAAGTGGGTGTTAAATAAAAGTCTACAGAATCTACAACCCGCATGTTCATCTGGTTCATTTCACTTTTCTTTCTGTGGCAAAGGTAAATTTCAATGAACTCATAAGCCAGTTGTTTTTAAATAAATTAACTAATCTGTTTTGCGATGTAAGATGTGGGCATTTTTATCAGTGTGTTTGAATACTTCAAACAGAATGATATGAGCAATAGCAAAACAAAATATTCATCTATCTTTGTTGTTTACTGTCTTATTGAGGTCCAAGGTAAAAGGTGAGAGACTGAATGGCAATGTTTTGTTCCATTCCATTTGGGTAGAAGCGGTTCATTTAAACGTTTCATTATATCCTTGTACGACGATCATTTATTTAAACAACGGATCTTTGAACTAGCGAAGGCAAACATTTATTCACTGCTTGCAACATTAGAACAATTTCACGGATATCACACAAAACAGCCATATTAAAACAGTTCAAAGACTCACAAGAACCGAAACATTGAAACCGTTTTAAAACAATACACCTATACAGTGATACTCAAACAAGTTTAATAATAATGGTAAAAACAAACCAGGGATGGAACATTAAAACAATTTCAAAGCAACACACTAAAACTACAACTTTAAATAAATTTCAAAAGAACATACAAGACATCGCGAATTACTTTTAGTGTGGTTAATTCACAAAGAAAAGTGCAATAATAAATTTATATAATTATAGTCACCAGAAGTCGCTTCCTATCAGTAGATGTTTCATGCACTGGATAATTTACATTTATTTATGAATGACTTCGAAGACCTTTTCAAACCAATTCATTTTCACTAAGACTAACCACTACTAGCATATTATTATTATTATTATTAAAGTATTAATGAGGTAATGATCTTCACGGCTCTTGATTTTTTCATAGATTTTTTATTTCACAATGGTTATGACTGCTTTTTTAACTGCGTCACTAGGACCCATTAACGCGAACCAACTGACGGCTAAATGATTTTCACTTTCTTCCGAGCTTCATTGTATCGATGTATGGATAAGAGGCTTAAAACTGTTATACATGTCTATATAAAGGTGCACAAAACATTGCACGTAACGGTCGTTGAAAGGGGAGTTAAACCACTGATAATAACAAGGTTTTACTTACAGATATATATATCGTTGTTGCTACAACGCTTTGGGCAAAGCCCTTCTTCGAGTAAATGTAGCGGAACCGTAAATCTATTAAGGAAAATTTTCTATTTCGAAGGTAACATAACACTATAGCAACTGAACGTGTATAACAATATTTAAGAACAATATATAATATATATATATATATATACACACACACACACACACACACATTTTTTAATTCTATGTCATTGTTTCAAGCGTTCGTAAATATTGTTACGCATATTTATTTGCTGTAATAAAGCCACATCGGGCTATCTGCTATTTTCACCGATGGTAATTGAGACCATGAGTTTAGTGTTGAGCCTTTGAATACTTATCGCGGTCCCACCGATGGGCTGTTCTATTATAATACAACCTTCGAAACAAATCTTTTAAGGAACTGACAGCTGCACTGCAGATGCCTGAATATGGGCTTCACCCGAAACGTTTTATCAGCAACAATGTATATAAAAATACAGTGATGGTAAACAATTATAGCATTCCTAAAAAAAAAAAAAAAAAATCACATTTTTCTTGGTTTTTGTAATTTGTTACGAGATTGTAATTACAAAATACTTGACACTTACAACAATGTTCTCTGAATAAAAACATAAAACCTGGGTTTAAAACTAACGGCTCTACCTTAATTGACAAAAACGTGGTCGCAGAGTCCTTCTTGTTGTAATTTTTTATTTCTTCTGTCTAACCTTGATGTGTTTGACATCATCGTGGCGTAAGGTACATAAAAGGGACTCAATGTAGACAGGGATGGGTTCATGATGACACGAGGAATTCATGGCTTCCTGCAGTTCCAAGGTGCTGTTCGATTTCTTCTCATGCACTTCGTTACCAACCATCTTCCAGAACTTCTCGAAGAGGATGACTGACAACTGGACTGTTGCCTGGCCAGTGTTAAGTCTTCATCCTCTTTTTTTCGAAGGTTATTCTTCACCTGAAACAGTGAAATAACATCTAAGATGACTTTTCAGTACAGGTAGAGTAAATTTTTCTGTTTATCTCACATCTACTGCATATAATGTATGAATATTACTGACCTATTTAGCCCTACAGAATGGAGCAGAACCATTCTAGAATGTACACTAATTAGCTCCAACAAAATGATCCCGAATCGTTTGATTCAACTGGAATTTAAAGATATTGATGGATTTGTTGGTACTGACAGTACATTTGATGAAAGGAAGTGCCTCATACCCTAGTCAGAAATGTATCCTTGTATCACCTGACCCTGTAGATGCTTGACAGCTGTATTCAATCAAGCTGGATGAGACACTTCTCCATATCGACGTCGCACAAAGTATAGGTTGAACTAACTTTGATTCATCCGAAAAGATCCCTACATTGCTTCAGTTCAGTCAGCATGTTGTTCGGCCTAGTTAAACTCTCATCTTGTTAGTAGAGAGTTCTTTCTTGGCCGTCTTGCTAGAAGACCGACTGAACGCAGACGAGACTGTATGCTATACACGGTAACAGTGACCCCTGAAGTTTCCTGCCATGTTCTTTTGAGAGCTGTGAACGACAGTTCACGATTCTTTAAAGTTAGACAGGATGTGGTCGTTAACTGCTTTCTACCTGCTCCTACCTCCATGTCTCTCCTCACAGACAGTCTCTCCATATTTCTGTCACAGTATACTGACTAAGTTTAATTCTTTTAGCCACCCGCCTTGTAAAAAAAATTCTTTGCTAAAAATACAAAAAATAATGACTGATTTTTGATTATGAACTTGATTCACAACTCTTGACCATGGTAAAAAACCTTTGTATAGTCAACAAACGGCTGATGCAGCCAGCCTATAAAAGGTGATGTAATAATTAGAGAATACTGCATTATCCATCAAACAGATTAAATCTACATGCATTTGGATTTCAACAAGTCAACGATTCCGAAGAAAAGTGTAAAAATTCAGTGGTGCAACAATAAATTGCTTCATCATTGTGGTCTTCGGTGGTTTAACCACAACATTAATGCTCTTTGTTAAAGAGGTGTTGGGTTTGGTCAGAGATAAAGTAGAGTTGGATGCAAGACTTCGAGAAAGAAACAAAGTTAGAGGTGAATAAATCTTGCGAAAAAGTAGTAAGAAATACAAAATTCTTGAACCCTAGAAAAGTTTTGCAAATAGACAGGAAGTTTGGAACTAAGACATGATGGAAACCAGAAAGAAAAACGTTAAGTAGATGTGAAAATAAGTATCTTGATGACCAAGTTGCGTGACCTTCTATTGTTATTTGATCTCTTCGATTCTTTATATCCAGCTACATAACTCGTTTATGAATCTTTGTCTGTTTAGGGAATCGTTATTTTGGACCAAGACGACTCAGTTTATATTGAGACTATGGAGATTAAAAACAAGATAGTCTTTATTTATAGTACGTAATTATCACTATGACGATAGTAATGTGAAATAATGTCAAATAAACAAAGAGAGGTCGCGTTTATATGTTTCAAAAATAACAGTTGAAGTATCGAAATGAAGAGATGGTCGTTAATTTATCCGAATTATTTTGGGAGTGTTCACCTACATAATATACTAACGCAAACCATTATTTTGAAAGTAATTTCTTTCTCCCAATGAATCTCAGGTTTCAAGTTTATATTTTAAAATTATGACTGACATATTCTTCATAAATAGGTTATGTCCTTTTCGAGCTGAATATAAAGCATTATCAGTGTAATGAGATCATGCTTTGAAGGAGAAGCCAACATTTTCCATTTCAACCTTTGTCTCCTGTCTCACCAGCACGTAATACTGAGGTAGTTAGTTGAAAATGCTTTTCATCCCAGGAACTCGGAAAACGACACGCCTTAACATGTCTCCTTGTTCCCTAGTGAATGTATGTCTGCAAAATAAAACTCGATTATTTCCAGAACTAATCAGCGTACACAAGTCAGACAATGAAGTTTATCCCCTCCGTGTGATTGCTAGATGTACATCTATCAAATTTGATCACTTTTTTTTTTTTAAGATCTGTTCTCCAATCTTTTTGTTAGCCACGATTGCTTTTAACCTTTTAAAGGTGTAAACATTAGTTACTCTGGTCACTCTGCAGAACTGACAGAAGCATGCAGCCAGAAAAAACTGCTTATGGTACAAAAAGCGATATCTGTTTCAATAATTATTACTTTTTTGTTTGTTTGAGGTTAAGCACAAAGCCGCACAATGAGCTACCTGTGATCTGCCCAAATACGGGTATCGGAATATAGATTCTTATGTTATAAGTCCACAGACATGACACTGTGCCACTGGGAGGCTTCGCTAATGAACTTACGGCTGTCTGTTTTCGAAAATAAGACTGTTGATTCGTAAGTTCATTTCATCGAATTAAACGAGTTTTTAAATCTAGCATCAAGAATGGTTGAAATATAAAAACAAAAACACAAGTTTTCGAATTAAGACATCGGAGTATCTAAGTTATTAAAACTAAACTATAGACGTTCGAAAAAAAATAGGTTACTTTGGATAAACAGGTTATGAAGGAAACGTAACTTAACATATCACTATCATAGTATAACAATCAAGATATTATTAAACTGAAGTTAGATAATTACAAAAACGTTAAATGAATTAAGGTATTTCGAAACGTGTGCTCAGGTATTTAAGTTACAAATATACATATTTGTTTGTGTATATACGTATATTTCCTTAATTTACCATCATTCGCTACATATGTAACAAATTTACTCTACACAATATTTTGATAATTTTACTCAGTTACTTTTGTTTTATTGTGAGCCCTTCTTGGTTTCGAGGCTTAGCATGCTGACATTCAGTTCGAGTTTTGATCCTTGTAATGGCCGTAGCATAGTTAGATTGTTTTGAATTTCGCACAAAGCTACTCGAGGGCTATCTGTGCTAGCCGTCCCTAATTTAGCAGTGTGAGACTAGAGGAAAGGCAACTAGTCATCACCACCCGCCGCCAACTCTTGGGCTACTCTTTTACCAACGAATAGTGGGATTGACCACCACATTATAACGTCCCCACGGCTGAGAGGGCGAGCATGTTTGGTGCGACCGGGATTCGAACCCGCGATCCTCGGATTACGAGTCGAACGCCTTAACACACTTGGCAATGCCGGGCCTGCATAGTTAGACCATCGTACAAACAATGTGTTAACGCATAAAAGTAAACTGAAACTGTAATTAACTTGAAAGACAAACGAGTATTTTGTTGAAATGTCACAAATTATTACGATAGGATCGTAACGCCAGCCGCCAAGTGGATATAATAGAGAAATACTTGCATGTAATATAACACCTACTTCGAATATTAAATTCTACTCAGTTTCTCTTCCGAGCTCATTAGAAAACACAGATATAAAATATATTTATTGTTATAGAGAAAAAATACTTCATTTTTCTTCATATAAGACAAACTTTTAATGAACAAACAAAGATAACAAAAAGGGGGATCTTAACCGAAGAAAATGGATTCTTTGTGTTTTCTTATAGCAAAGCCACATCGGGCTATCTGCTGAGCCCACAGAGGGGAATCGAACTTCTGATTTTAGCGTTGTAAATCCGTAGACTTACCGCTGTACTAGCGGGAAACGTGGATCCTTTCTCTAATTGTAAGACATACATTCAATGAATTCAACCTAAGATTACAAAAAGAATGGACCGAACCGAAGGAAAGGACTTATTTTTTTACACTCTTAAAACAAATGGAGTGATGTTACTCCATGTTGCCAAGAGTAATTTTACTTCCCTTTAAAAAGGAGCTATTTGTCTTTTACTTGCTGGAAATAACTTTACTGCGCATTGAATGAAACATGCATAATATAATACATGATGAAGTGTTATCATTTTCACTATATATTTGTTTGTTTGTTTTTGAATTTCGCGCAAAGCTACTCTAAGGCTATCTGTGCTAGCCGTCCCTAATTTAGCACTGTAAGACTAGATGGAAGGAAGCTAGTCATCACCACCCACCGCCAACTCTTACTACTCTTACCAACAAATAGTGGATTGATCGTCACATTATAGCGCCCCCACGGGTGAAAGGACGAGCATGTTTGGTGCGACGGGGATTTGAACCCGTGACCCTAAGATTACGAGGCGAGTGCATTAACCCACCTGGCCATGCTGTGGCCTTTTGAAAGTGCATAAGTATATATTACTAGATCAAAAATATCCATACAACGGTAGTCAACTAGTTATTTTTTATTTTGCATCGGAAATAACTTTATAAGCAGAAAACAAACATGATATTCTTTATAGGACATTGTGAGAATTTAATCCTGCTAGTTCGTCACTTACAATATGATGTCTTCTGGGTCATAGGTTTGGAACGTAATAGACGAGCATGGGAATCGGTGGTAAACCCATACACTGATATTAAAGAAACAATTATAAATCTAAAGTGTTAAAAACAGACAAAATGAAAAACAATTAAAAGTTGTTAAAATTAAATGCTATAATACAGTCACTAAAATTCACGAACTGTAAAACTGGAGGAAAAGCAGCTAGTCATCATCACTTCTACGAACGAATTGTTGAATTGACCGTAAGATTATAACGCCCCAACGGCTTCAAGGGCGAATATATTTAGTGTGAATGGGCATTTGTTATGAAAAGAATGTGGTCTTTCCAAGAAAACAATGGAATCATGTATTTTTTCACTTTGCAGATGATAGGAAAATTTGGACAAGACAAATTTCATTTTATAAAATATAAAAACAACAGAAGTGTATATTAATTCACCAAGGTACTATTAAAATGTACTTCATTCTCGGCAATAAAGATTAATGGTCTGTGTTGTTGGTGTTTAACTGAAAATAACAACTCTATGCATAATTCAAAAGTTACGAGTTGCAGTATGCGTGTGTTTGCGTTTCGTTATAGCAAAGCCACACCAGACTATTTGTTATGTACACCATGTGGAATCGAACCTCTGACATGTGTAATAATTTATATATTTTACATAATATGTTAATTGCTTTTTGATTATAAATATTTTCATAATGGGGCTGACATGGTCAGGTGATTAGGGCGTTTGACTCTGTATTTGAAGGTCTATGGTTCAATTCCTCCCATCACACTAAACATGCTCGCACTTTCAGCCATGGGGACGTTATAATGTTATTGTCAAACCCACTAAAAAAGCAGATCAAGAGTTGGCGGAGGGTGGTGATGACTAGCTGCTTTCCCTCTAGTTTTACATTGCTAAATTAGGGACGGCTAGCGCAGATAGCCCTCGTGTAGCCTTGCGCGAAATCCAAAAATAAGTAAAGAGACAAGCAATCTATGATGATTGACACAAAACAGTCCAGTGAAGCACTTACCACAGTTAACCAATATTCTGTCATTGTTTGTATACATCTCGAACCTTTGCTTTATCGGTGTTACTTCATTCTCTTCTTTGTCAATGAATTCTTCGTATCCCTTACCAACATTCTAAAGAAGTTTTTTTATATATTAATAATTAATTTTTCATATGTGATAAGCTATTATGAGAAAAATAGAACATCACAAAACTTTCCTAGCAGTAAATTATTTTATAACATACAATGAAGAGGTAACAATTAACGAGATTTAAAATAGGTATAATAAATAAATGTTTTATTTTATACCAGTAATAAATGAAAAACATAAAGCATCTTAGATTATTCTATTCATTACTTACATCTACTGGTGTTTTCATCTGTACATTTGAGTTTAAATAAAAGTTATGTTTTGAAGTGATCTTTTGGCTTAACACTAAAGGTAGTAAGATCACTGATAATCAATGTAATAGTGTTGTTACTGTTACCCAGTACCGGTAAGGCTGTGGTGTGTGAACCTGCTCAGGGATTTCATATAATTTTGATAAAATTATAGATTATGTCTAAGAATAAAAGTTAAACTATGGCACGTTCTATTTTACTTTAGTTTTCTGTTCTTGTTATTGATTATGCTAAACTACCTAGCCTTGTAGTTCCATACTATTAGTATTACTAGTATTGTTATAATAAACAGTCTACGTCACATGTCACACATTGAGTAATAACTGACGTCAGCATTTCTGTTATTTGTTAGTGTTACTGATGTAATGGTAAAATATAAAGTAATACTAATAATAAGACATCATTATTTTTAAGTTACATACATAAAAAATAAAGCCGACTTGACAAGACGTAAACCATGGTATTTTTTACTGTTCCTTCTGTCAAACCCTGTGAACATTTTTCCTACGAAATGACTTTTTATTGCTATCAATAAACACTCCAGATCATAGCTTCTGTTTTCACACGTGTTTGGTGAGGACAGTTCTCCTCTGGGAATATATTTATGCGTGTGTTATATTTGTGCCTTTTGCAAAGTGCTGTGGACTTATTTAAAAATATATATATTTATTAAAATATTTCTAAGTAGCAAAATAAATATTCAGTTGTAATCTGTACACTATACGTTTTCACACAAAATTTTTATTGACGTCACATCATTGAATCATTTAATGGCGCTGGTATTACGATTTTATCGTGTCGTTGCGATCATTAATTATCTGATACTAAGAGAGACCCGCGAATTTGCGCCCAAATTAGTATCTAGTTTGCAACAGTGCTTCTTAATACAGGATTTCTAGAGTAATAAATACCAAAAGAATTCTAATCACAGACACAGATATCTATTGGTTCACTTGTATTAGTCCTAACGTCGGTTAAACCTTAATTAAATACGTCCTATATTCGATAAAGAGATAAATTAACAGCGTAACTTGTGAAAGTTTTTTGTTTTAGTTCAGTTAAATCCTTGCCGGATTTAATAGTATCAATAAATTACATTCTCATATTCTATGACGTGACGTATATTTACGTCCTTTCTGATGTAACTCGACCATTTTTATAAAGGTACGTTTTCAAACATTTTAGTCCTAATATATCTTTAATTTTCAATCAGTCGTAGACCACTCGCTTCTAACTGACGGGAAACCAAACTACTTAAATTAACGTAATAAGTTATGATATCAGTGTGTGACCGAGACGCACACAAATAGATACATAGTGTTTTGTAGCACATGGTGATTAAGCCCAAATAAAAATCACATAAAGGCTATTGATGTATAGAATCATTTTTCAGGACGAATGCATTTCTGAAATCTACGGCAGAAAATAAAATTAATATAGAAATATGTATTTTTAATATTCATTATTTTCAGCAAACGTGAATCATAAAACTTTGAAATCAATTCATAGTGGAAAAAGCTTTGTATCAACATACATATATTGTTACGATAATTAACAGATGTTGAAAATTTTATTTAATACATTTTCATTAAACAATCCTTCCAAAATCAATTTATCAATTATTGGAATTAAAAGTTACAAAATGGGCTATCTGTGTTGTGACCACCACGGGTATCGAAGCCTAGTTTCTAGCGGTGCAAGTTCGCAGATATACCGCTATACCCCTGGAGGGTGGCTAGATATATGAACATATGAAGAAATTGTTGGGACTAACTTCATATAAACAGTTATATAATTCCCAAAGAGTAAAAAAGGTAGTAAATTCAGTGTGCTAAAAATACTCTCTATGAACTTGTTTTAATGGAATAAATATACGTCTTTCGAAAGATTGAATTACATTCATACGTTATATTTGACACTTTTACTATTTTCGTAATCTTTGGTTGACGTCGTTAAATGTTTGCATTTCATTTGCACTCGTAGAAAAAAAGTGATACGGAACGAAAGGAAAGGACTTCTTTATCTAAATGTAAAACAAACATTTAACGAAGTCAACCAAAGATTACGAAAAGGGGGAGACGGAACCAAGGGAAAAAAGCTTCTTTATCTAAATGTAAGACAAACATTTAATGAACAGAAGTCAAATGGGATTTAACGGGCTCCTTAGTCACTAATCTGCTTGTTATTCACCCCATATTGAGGTATATGTGCTGTTCTTACGAAGAGTATCGAAAACACAGTTTCAGTATTATGAAAGTCCTCAAACTTGCCTTTGAGCCTCTGAGAGGGAGAGGACTACAAAATAAGTGGAGAAAGTATTGGTTATGCTTACCATAAGATTATTTGCCAGCGGTGTGAAACAGGATCAAAATTGAAATGGATCTAAACTGATAAATAAAAACAATATTAGACCGCACATATAAAGACGAAAGATAATCAATATTATTTCTTTCAATGCTAAAATCAAGGGTTCGACTCCCTTCCATGGGCTCAGCAGATAGCCCGATGTGGGTTTACTATAAGAAAACACACACGCACACATTAATTCTTTAGTTCAAAATATAAAAGTACGGAGAAATCCAACTTTTTCAAGAACAAATCACATTGTTTGTTTGTAGTTAAGCACAAACCTACACAAAGGACTATCTTTGCTCTGTCTACCACAGGTATCAAAACGCGGTTTTTAGAGCTGCAAGTCAGAAGACATACCGCTATGCCATTGGAGGGGCATTGATGTATTGAATAAAAACAAAATTATAATTGGAAAATTTGAAACAAATAAAACGCAATACGAGTTGTGGTTTTTGTCACCATTGTCATAAACAAGACGAATTTTTCTTTTTTCGTATTACTAACAAACTGATGTACCACTCCTTTATCCAGTTAAAATAATGTGTAGGTGGATGCTATGATAAATAACAAAAACCCTAATCCTCCATACAAGTGATTTATAATACAACATATTACAGTATTCATTATTATCTCACCAAATGTCTTGTATAAGCTTTAAGAACTCACTGTGTACACAAGTAAAACATTGTGCGATGGGTAGTGTAGCTTTGAAGGAAGAGGTAGCTACAAGAGTAGGGGTGATAGTGGTGATTTCTGTTACTTGCTTTCAATACCTTGCTCTAAACGTGTCCTTCAAAAGAGTTTCACGAGACAGTCGTTGATTGCAGAAGTGCTTTGTAGACAAAAGTTGAATGGTAACATAGGGAGTTGGTATAACTTAAACAACTCTTCATCTCAACTTTATAGTGGCTACTCGAGTAGAAACTTCAGGTGATTTTATATAGAATTTCAACAGTTACAACCTTTTCTTCATAGCATTCCTCCATAAAGAGTGCTGGCGCACTCTGAGATATATAATACATTTGTGTGTCTCTCCTTACACTGTGTTTACGTCATTTTATATTTTTATTTTTGGTTTTGATTTAGTGCATGGCGTCGTTTAATGAATAACTATCTATGATTAACGTTAATTTACGTCAAAGATAAATACTTATGAACAGCAATAATGATGGTGCAGGCTATTACTAACACCCATTAACTTGCCCATTTATTTCAAATCCTCATCCCACAATGTTTAGTTGGGATTGGTCCAACGATCTAGGAGTAGTTAGATAAGGGATAAACAGGCAGATGCACAGATTATTTGTACTTTATATTTTTATATATTTAGACAGAAAGATGCTTTAAATGTATATTCACTTTTACTACCAAAGGCTAAAATCACTTTAGAATGTTGTTCATGGTTACTTCCCCGGTAAGTTTATGGATTTACAACGCTAAAATTTGAAGTTCGATTTTTTGCGGTAGCCAGAGTACAGATGGTTAATTATGCAGCTTTGAACTAAAACAAGGAATAACAAATTTTGTGATTTCAAATCGCTGTTTGTGTTCTAAAAGGAACATTTAAACTCACACTATAGCACTATAACATTCTAAAAACACTTTGCTGATAGTTTGATATAATTAATTATTACTTTACGTTAGGCTTAAAATTGTTTCCAAAATAAAGGTATGCCTATAACTTTGCCAATTAGGCTTAACATGTGTAACCTAAGTTTATAGCTGCGTGTATTATATTCGAATATTACTATTTATTATTTGTTTATTTGTACTGTCCATTATTATTTCAGCAGTGTCTAGAGACTCAAATAAATCATTATATTCTCTGCTTGCCATAATTCCATATAAGGAACTAAAATAGTTATTGCTTGTTGTATATATTTGGATTAGTAGTGTGTTCTTAAGAGTTTTGGTAATCAATAAAAACTAGCCGAAATGTGCGAAGACGAACCGATTGTCTAATCATATCACATGTTATAAAGTGCTTAGGAATAATCTAACGAAATATGACATACAACCTGTTCTGTTATTAGAATTTCTAGTGTGGGCATGTCTCTTTCGATACTTGTAGTGAGCAGTACATGCAGCTTCATGATTAATAGCAAACAACGTCTCGTATAGGTTTCAGAATAAATAATAGTATCTAACAAAATTTTTACTTTTTCTTGTTCCTAGGCAGAAAGTATTATTTTCCAATTGCTTATGCCTAAAGTAAATGGAAAAGAACTATTTTTCCCTTCAAACTTTGCTTTTGTGACCTGGGAGCGTACAAGGAAAACATGATGGGAGACTATATTTGGGAGCTGATACGTGAAAGTGATTTACATTACAGTAACAAAACTACTCACTTCTAAACATTTTTTGTATGACTTTAGTATAAATACATGTAAATCTTGATTCATATGTTGTTTTATTCAGACCTTATGTGAATGAAAATGTGCAAATTTGCCTGTTTTTACATAGAAAATAGGTTAACTTCTAAATTTCATTATCCAGGTTACAAAAGCAAAGTTTGAAGGGAATAATGGTCATTTTCTGTACTTTTATAACATAAGCGATCAAGAAATAACATATACTACACAGGAACAAAATTTGTATTACGTAGTGTAATTAGCGCTATAACAACGTGTTAAGGCGTGCGACTCCTAATCCGAGGGTTGAGGGTTCGAATCCTGGTTGTTCCAAACATGCTCGCCCTCCCAGCCGTGGGAGCGTTATAATGTGACGGTCTATCCCACTATTCGTTGGTAAAAGAGTAGCCCAAGAGTTGGCGGTGGGTGGTGATGACTAGCTGCCTTCCCTCTAGTCTTACACTGCTAAATTGGGGACGGCTAGCGCAGATAGCCCTCGAGTCGAGTAGCTTTGCGCGAAATTCAAAACAAACAAACAACTCTGAAGAAGAATATATTTGGGAATGAGCTGTGAGGGGGTATCTAAAATTTGAGAACGTTTCGTACCAGACTAGAATTAACTGAAGTAGAATGTCAAACATTTGAGATCACGGGTTAATTAGAATGTTTCACTTGTTGCTTAAAATAAAAGTACACGTTTCACCTTATTTTTTGAATTAGAAAATTTAAGATACGAAATATTCTGCAAAGATAAACTTTTTTCTACTGCTTCATTTTGAATTTAGAGCAAAGCTACACAAGGGCTATCTACACTAACCGTTCCTAATTTAACAATGATAGCAACTAGAGTTTAGACCACCCATCCACAATACTTGGGTTACTCCTTATCAATGATCAGTTGGGTCTGCCGCCATATTATAACCCCCTTCTAACATTTTACTTTCGCGCAAAGCGACACGAGGGCTATCTGCGACAACAGTTACAAGCTCAGCAGTAATAGCAACTGGAGGAAAGGCCACCCATCGCCAGTACTTGGGCTACTCTTTATCAACAAAAAGTAGGATTGACCATCAGATTATAACGCCCTCAATGCTGAAAGAGCATGAATACGGACGAGAGACTTTCAGATTACAACTAGAGTTCCTTAACCTCCGACTCTTACCAGACCCGCATAGTTAACATTATTTCTGCTAATTCCTGTACATTTTCTTTGATTAAAATCAAATAACAGGAACAATTAAATAACCACCAATTTTAAAAATGCAAATAACAGCATTTCATGTTAACCACTTCCACTCTCATGCTGTTTAAACCCCGATTTTCTATCTGCTACGATAATATTCAAACTACGGTTCTAACGATTCTCACTATTTTACAGAAGTAGTTTCAACTTTACATTTAACTGGGCTTTGGATAATACATGGTTAATAAATATGTGCATTGGTAATATAAAAACATGTTATGATGTTCCAATATGAACGCATCTTAAATTTGATTCTTGTAAAATCAAGTGGATATAACACGAAATTTATCTGATACAACGATAGCAAACAAACAACTAAACGGAAACCTGTATTTTAATAAAAACTTCAAATTTTAGTAAAATATACCCTATTTATAATTCCACCTGTATTTTATATTCTGAAGTAAGATGTTTATGCAGGTATTTATGAAAGTTTTAATTTTGACATAAAAAGTACTCTTCTGAAACATTTAGAGCAAGACGAACGCAAGTTTTAGAAGACAGTGAAACATACATAAAATGTTACAAAAGCAAGAAAAGCAGAGAAAATATACTAAGAGTTTTAAAAATACATGAAAATTCTGGTCATAAATTTTAGATCAATGAATATTAAAACACAGAGCGAACACCAGCTAAGTCTAGAGAGTACGTGTGAAAATAAACTGTTTTAAAATGTTAAATATTTTTACAATATAACAACTTGCGAATATTTGGTATACGCTTTTCTGCTGTATTTTGTGTTTATTAAAATGTTAGACTGGTAGGGAGATCTATAAAAATCTGGCGCCAACCGTTCTTCGGCTACAACCTACCAAAACTCAAAATTAATTAAATCAAGCTTATCATAGGGATAAACGAATAAAATCAATAAAACTCAATGTCTTCCATAAATTAGTAGCAAGCGAAAGAGGAATTGTAAACCCTTTTTAAAAGAATGTGTTGTTTTTGTTGTTTTAAATAATTAATTGTCTAAGTGCACTGAATTTTTTCTAAGATGAAAAAAAACGTTAACATAGTGTTTAATTTTCTTCATTTTATCAACACTTCGACGTTGAGAGAACTTGAGATTAAAGGTACATCTGTTGCAGGTCACGTGAGTAGACGGATCTTTTTCGTTAATTAAGACAGCGGAGGATTGAATTGGTATCTATACAAGTTTCCCGTTCGACAGCATTGCACTTATGGAGGGTAAAGCTATGAAACGTTAGTCCAATCGATTCAGATTTCTACTATAAGGCTAACATTTCACCCAAGCTAACATCGCTTTGAATCAGTTCCGCAGAAGACCAGATATGCTTCAGTAGACCCATTCTTTCTTCTTGTAACTCACTGGTTTGTAGTGTAATAAAATAATCTCAAAGAGCATTCTCGTGTAAATCGTCGGTTTTGACAGAGTGGAAAGCATTAGTGGTATAAACACTTCTTGCCTTTTATCATTAGAGAACAATGCAGTCTCAAGTGCTTTGTACAATGGAAGAAAGAAAAACTCTGCTCAATGAGTGGAATCTGACTAGATGGTTAGAACAGCTTGCCGGAATACACGAGCAAAAATTAATAGATCAACTGAAAGTTAATAACTTACTAGTATGACTACTAACCTTTAGCCACTCTTTTCCTATTCTATTTATTCTGCGTATAATTAAATTTGATTTACAGAAACCCTATCTATGATATAAAAAAAAAAAAACTGTTAAGATGAAACGTAACTAAACAAACTGACCAAATATCTTTATCAACAACATTTATATAATCCGGCCAGGTCCTATAGTATCACAACAATGTGTCTGCGGACTCAAATGCCAGAAACCGGGTTTAGATTTCCGTGGTGGGAAGAGCACAGAGAGTCCACTGTGTATCTCTGTGCTTAACTCAAACAAACGAAACAATTCATCTAGTTTAAGGCTGACTGGAAATGCGTTTCTTATACTGTTAATCACCAAGATAAGTTTGGGTAAGATGTAGAACTCTTTCTTCTGGATAAGGCTTAGCCCAATTATTAAAATATCTAACTTCCATCTATTATGACTTGGTTTAGTTTTGGTTTGTTTTGAATTTCGCGCAAAGCTACATGAAGGGTATCTGCGCTAGCCGTCCCTAATTTAGAGTGTAAGACTAAAGGGAAGGCAGCTAGCCATCATCACACCCCGCCAACTCTTAGACTGCTCTTTTACCAATGAAAAGTTGGACAGACCGTCACATTATAACGTTCTGACAGCTGAAAAGGCGAGCATGTTTGGCGCGACGGGGATCCAAATACGCAACCCTCATATTACGAGTCGAATATCCTAATCACCTGGCCATACCGTGGCCTTCCTACCACGGGACAAATGTTTTGAGGAAAATGACAACGAACTGGATACTGTCAGCACCAGTACTGTTGTAGGCTATGTTTTATTTTTAATTTAGACGTTTGCGTTGGTATTAGTGGTGAGTTTGAATTACCTTGTTGGCTATAACATTCTCAAAAGTTACGAAACTATTTATGTAGTATAAGATTCGAATTAGTCTAGAGTGGATTATTGGTTCTTCAGTTATCGAGTTTATTAGTTTCTGTGGTTCTATCAGCACTTAGTTAGTTCAGTTTTTGAACAAGAACACAAATGTTAAACGTACGAGAGACGTGAGCAAGTAAGTAAAATAATTTTTGGTGTCTATTGAGGCGTTGAACTTAATAAAGGACATTGGAAAAACAAATTTGTAAAACTTCAAGTCAAAGAAATAAAACGTTTTCCTCATTTTTAATAATGGTATTCACGTTTTTATTCAACTGAGCCGTTCAATAATAACACTTTATGCAGTGCGTCGGTTCAAGAGAGAGGCAAGAAACCACCAGATTTCAGGGATAGCCATTTCTTAATTTGGAATTGTTAATCAGAGGAGGTGTAGCTAACCAACATCATCTCTCGCCTATTATGCAGCTATTCTTAGCTAAGTAACATAATCTACAATCAGAATATAATGTCCTAACAGCTGAAAGTGCGAAGCATGTTCAATGACATAACCTTGGACTTTTCGATTAGCACCCCAGACATGCTTACAACTATAGGCCACGGCAAACCTTGGATTAAGTCTTATGAGGGAAGTGGACAATACATATTAGCATAGTTTAATAATATCTTCATTTTTTAACACTAAACCAGATATGCAACTGTTTGCTTAAGATGTTTTAACCAGCTAAACTCGTACGTTTCAAGTACTCCAGACACAGATACCACTTAATTTGTTATAAAGTTAAAAATTTCACGAGGCACCACTGTTCTAGCGATCAGACTGAAACGCAATATCAAGGTCTCGGTTTTCATTTCTCCAAATATATTTACTATATCACAAAACAGTGCTGTCTTTAAGGTTTAGAACTCTCAAAATCAATACTTCTAACGAAAAATCTGATTGAACGGTTTCTGAACATTATAAGTCGATTAACATGCTCAATACTTCTGCCATCTTTTGTATCAATAAAGAGTATGTATGCTCCACGTGCAGCAGCTAGTGAACTGTGACTTGGGCTCCCACTTTTCGCTATTACTGCAGCAGGAAACGTTACGAAAGTGACAGAAATTTGGACTGTTATATATTGATGTTAACTATTGGGTAGAATAAATACACCAGAGGATTAAACACCAAACAAACAATAGTCCAGAACATTTTCTTAATAGGTCAAATACATTGTTATTTTGTATTACGCCCGACATGGCCAGGTGGTTACCATTGATAAATACACAGTATATTCCATGGGTTATGTACTCCTGATGGACACAGGAGATAGCCCGATGTAGCTTTGTTATAACAAAATACCCAAACATTCAAGACATGTTAATTAGATAAATATAATTTAATTAAAAAAATGTTTCGAACCATATGTTTTCAGCGTCATAACTCATGCTTTATAGTAACATACGGAGGTCCGACATGACCAGGGGTTTAAGGCGTTCGACTCGTACTCTAAGAATCCCGGATTCGAATCCCCGTCGCACCAAACATGCTCGCCCCTTCAGCCTTGGGGCATCATAATGTAACGGTCAACCCCACTATTCGTTGGTAAAAGAGTAGCCCAAGAGTTGGCAGTGGGTGGTGATGACTAGCTGCCTTCTCTCTAATCTTACACTGCTAAATTAGGGACGGCTAGCGCAGATAGCCCTCGAGTAGCTTTGCGCGAAATTGAAAAACAAACAAATAACATACAGCTAAGTTAAATACGTTTCAAAATTCGATGTACTTCAACCGTCGCGCTTTTATAACTTAGACTCCAGAAAGATAAGAAACATAGGAAAGTTAACGGAAAGTTAAAAAGGTAACCAGTCAGCACCGCCGTACCACTCACCATCCGATCTCAGGGATTCACTGTCGTTCTTAAACCGATCCAACAGTTTAAAGAGCGGAGAATATATTGTGGCATCGCGCACATTCGACTTCAGTTTGCCAGCTCCGAAATCCAGACCTCTATAAAGCTAGCCTATGTCCAATTGCAAGCATATCTTTCAAATTCTTAGAGAAGAAAACACGATTAGATGAAATTGATAAACTGTTTTGTTATTAATGACAATTATAGCAATGTATACATTTATATATATTTGATAATTGTACGAAAATAACTGTGGTTTACTACTATAGAGGATGAACTTATAGGTGGAGCCACCGAGCTCAGACTTTGAAGCTCACGTTACAAAGTGATAAAGAGCAAAAAATGTAAATATCTTAACAAATATGAAAATGAAGACAATCAGAACAGTCATTACTCTTCTATTCTGTGAAGAATACAAGAACTGGAAAAAACTAGTTGAAAGTCGTCATTAAAATTAATTTTCTTGGTCCATTTGTCAAAAGTCAATATTCATTGTAAAATGTATATTATATCAATGGCAAAAATAACTGTTTAAAAAAAAACACTTTGTTATACAGGTATACGTCTAACGTTAGTATTTCGTATTCATTTTAAATAATTAACGATTTTCTTACTTGTATAACAAAATCCATTAAAGAAAATTAGTTTCTCTCGTTCTTATTAATATCTTGTTTTCTTTAGAATACAGAAATGTTTTCTCGAAGAAACTATGATAATTAATTCTATATATTGAAAAAAACAGCGATAAAAACGTAATGCTTTATGGACCCGTGTTCATCATAGACAAAAGGATCGCTTGATATTGTATTTCTTAACGTTGTTATTGTTGGTTAGTGTTGTCTATATTGATCAGTCTGTGTTAACCAAGGGTAAGATAACGAGCTATTTTCATTAAGAAACGCTTGTATATATGCATGTAAAGGTGTATAAAATAAGCAATTTTTTCCTCTTATATCCCATATATTTCTTTCTGACAGACTTCACTTACCAACCATAAAACATCACTTCTTTTATATCACGTAACACTTGTTAATGACCACATGTGGCCCAGCGGTAAGTCTGAGGATTTATAACATTGAAAAATTCGTGTTTCTAATGACAAAAAAGAAAACATTTCTATTCTGCTTTCATAACCGTAACAGATTTGTTATTGTACTTACATATCAGAGATAAAATTAATTCTTTGCTTTTGTGCTTAATGTCTTTACATAAAATATTTTCAGAATTTGGTTTTGTTCCACAGAGGTTAGCGCGTTAAGTATTTGATTTACTGAATGATTAAAGTGAAAATATACAAATAATAATTAGATAATAAAGGTTGTATCTTACTATTCATACATGCAAGTAACGTATGGTTCACCAACTAGATGCGTGAATATCAAAGTACCATAGATAGCAGATTCCTTGCAATCATGTTTTGTATGCTGAATCTAATATCTTGTTTCTCGAGAGCAAAAAAAACATTACTTATTCAGTTCCAACCAAGAGATGCAGATGTGAAGAAGAGGGGCGGGGGAGAGAAAACATTACCTTGCTGTTTCTGAAAACTGATATTTGTTTTTCACTTGAAAATTATTACATGCGCCTGTCCTTATGAGAAAATCTAATTTCAGTATAAAACTAACAACTATCGATAAAAAAAAAAAGAGGAACTTCAAACATATCCCATCGCTTCACTGGAGCTCAAGGCATCGTACAATATTATCTTATAATGTCAGTTTCTCCTTGACAAGTTGATTTGTCTTCACTGAATGAAACATTTGTTTTCAACGCCTTTTCTCCTTCGCTTGGGTTGAGCTTAGAGATGTTAAACAGTAAGATAGTAGAGTAAAGAACGTATAATTATTAGAATAAACCAAGATCAGTTATTGAAGTGCAAATCTCGCCCTTAAGATTCTTTTCTTTTTAAACCAAGACTCAGTAAATAACAAGTTGTTGTTTTTTTTGTAGTGTAATTTGAATCAGGAAATTAAGTCAACAAGGGACAAATTGATTGTTTTTATATTATGTATTTCTTGTTAATAATTTGTTTATAAAACACATGTAAAGCACAGCATACAATTAATTTGTAAACTTGCACGTAAGGATCAGGTTTTTAGAACAAAATTGTTTGTTTGTATTTAATCACAAAGCTACACAACGTGCTCTACTAACCAGAGGGTTTCTAGAACTGTAAGCCCGCAAACATGCCGTTGTGCCACTGGAAAACTTTCAAGAAACACAATGTTACAACGGCTATTCAATAAGAAACCAGCAATGAAACACACAATATCTTTTTCACATAATTTTTTGTTTCTTATTTCTCAGTTTTACGCTTGATTCACTCACAATTCTGAGTTATTTCAAGTTAAGTAAAAATACATAAAAGTCACTTCGAAGCTATAAGATTTCATTTAAAACTTGTCCGACTCAAGAATTATCGTACATTGTGTTAATAAATACAAAATAGGCCTAACCCTATTTACTTTCAAATTTCTAAGTTAGGCTTATACAATAAGGCGATTCCAAAGAATAACATCGCACCTACTTACTTTGTTGTTGTGTATAACTTTGTCATGTGGAACATCAAGTAACAGCAAAAATTTTTGTTATATGATTTCCTCAAAGTTAATCCTTTATTCGAGTTCCTTATGCTTCTGCACTATCTTGTCGTAAGTTGATTCGTAGGTGCACACGTAAAATCTGCATACTAGAAAAAACGCCATTATACGGACGACTGGTTATGCTAGTGATTATTAATCATTGTATTCACATCTCAATGAAAATAAATTTAGAAAAGTGAACATTTTCTATAAGAGTATTCTGTTTTCTGGGAAGTACTATACGGGAAATGTGTTCTTACTGTGCTCTTTAATCATACACAAATTGCATCATTTGAATTAAAATTTGCATAAATGTTTCCGATATAACGATGATGCTTCATGTATTAAAAGTAGTACCATTTATTGACGGCCCAACATGGCCAAGTGTGTTAAGGCGTTCGACTCGTAATCCGAGGGTTGGTGGTTCGAATCCCGGTTGCACCAAACATGCTCGCCCTCCCAGCCGTGGGATCGTTATAATGTTACGGTCAATCCCACTATTCGTTGGTAAAAGAGTAGCCCAAGAGTTAGCGGGGGGTGGTGATGTCTAGCTATCTTCCCTCCAGTCTTACACTGCTAAATTAGGGACGGCTAGCGCAGATAGCCCTCGATTAGCTTTGCGCTAAATTCCAAACAAATAAACAGGTAAGTGTAAAGTAAAAAAAAATTATATTCTACGATTTTAGTTTTTTTTTGCTTTAGGAACTTTAATAGTAAAACAAATATTGATTATACGATGAAAAATATTTTCCTCGTGCTGGTTAAGAAAATAGAGAACTGCAGTTGAGGGAAAAGTCAGTTTTATATAATTCAGCTTTAACAATACTACTTCATTATAGCCAGTTGGTTTACTTTCTGTACAAGTTTCCCATAAACAAGATAAAACTATGCTACTTATATAAATTCAGTTAAGAGTTTCTGATTAACTTAAAATTCGATGAATGTCGCTGCGCACATGAAAATTCCATTTCGTTGTTACTGGAATTTTTTACTTTACTCATTACTTATCTGAAACATTTCACATCAAATTCTCTCTCTACCTAACTATAAACATGTTTGTTCATTTTAACCATGTAAAAAAAAAAAACATTGAAATCAACGGCCTAATAAATCTTATCTGAAGAGCAAACGTTGGTAACTTCTCTGAATAAATAGAGTTAAAGTCAACGTTTCCAAAATACTTTCCGAAATACAGTTTTTCAATCCAATCAAACTGGAGCTGACTGGAGCTTTTTTTTTCCTCTTTGTCATTGCTGTGTATAAAATTCAACCGTTTTGATTTTTGTAAGATCTATTTTACTTTCAAGATATATGTGTAATAAACATTTTAATTTATTTTTCGTTTAATTTGAATGAGCCATAAAAACACTTCGAACTTTAACGAACGTAATTCACATCATTACAAAGAAAATTTACAAAACTTTCATTTCTGGAGCGAGTGTATGTTTTCTTATAGCAAAGCCACATTGCGCTATCTGCTGAGACCAAATCAGGGAAGCGAACCCCTGAATTTTGCGTTGCAAATCCGTAGACATACCGCTGTACTAGCGGGGTGCTCCGACATACGGAAAACAGATTCAAGGTCAGGAGGAAAGGGACTAATCAGTACGACGTGAGCTAGGGAAAGAAATACAAAAGAAAGGAGTTCAATTAAAGAAAAAAGAAAACCTTTGGGTGCGAGAGAGAGAATGAATAAACTGAGAGGAGCGAAGGAAGAGAGCAAGATGTTGTGTGTTTTCTTATAGCAAAGCCACATCGGGTTATCTGCCGAGCCCACAGAGGGGAATCGAACCCCTGATTTTAGCGTTGTAAATCCATAGACTTACCGCTGTTCTAGCGGGGGGCTTTTGGAGCAAACATGTAGCGTTTAAGCGTGGAGAAAAGTCGTAAGTATTGTATTTTCTGATTTGTGTTTAGATAACTTTAAAACATTTGATGTTATAATTTCTTTTAATGTCATCAACCCAACATCCAAGTCGCGTCATATTTGGTTGATATTATAAGGTACATATACCTTGTGTCATAGTTAGTTTCCATGGTAACCACTGATCTTAGCTGTCAATATTCGGAATTTTCTACTTCATCTTATAGATGAGTAACAACTTATCGAGATATATTTTTGTTTAACAAATTGTTGTTAAATGTATTATTTTTTACTTCATTTTAAGAAACGACTAAAATTTTCTTTTTTCTTTATTATTTATAATTCTTAATAACATCAGTTAACCCTACAAAAATATAAGTGCAAATGTATTAAAACACTAAGTAAATTTGATATTGTAGTTTTATAAACAAGTTAAATGAAAAAAGGGATATTTTAAGAGAAGCTTATATAAACCTCAGCGAGTTTCTTTGTTTGTTTTGAATTTCGCGCAAAGCTACTCGAGGACTATCTGTGCTAGCCGTCTCTAATTTAGCAGTGTAAGACTAGAGGGAAAGCAGCTAGTCATCACTACCCACCGCCAACCCTTGGTCTAGTCTTTTACCAACGAATAATGGGATTGACAATCACAGTCAACGACCTCACAGCTGAAAGAGCGAGTGTGCCTGGCGCTGCGGGATTCGAATCCGCAATTCTCAGATTATGAGTCGAATACCTTAACCCACAAGGCAATGCGGACCGCTTCAGAAAGTCAAAATAAGCTTTTAAATATTCACGAAACTAGAGCACAAATTCCACGAGCCTTTCCCCTCAACGGGAATGCGGTAAGGTTACGGACTTAAAACGTTATAATTCGGGATTCGATTTTAACTAGTAGATACAGCAAACATCCACATGTGGATTTAATCTTAAACAAACAAATTCCACGAAGGAAATTAACTTAGAAATGTATGTTTAAAATTGCTGAGCTGAAGTAAACAACCATTACTGTAAATTATACTGATTAACATCAATCAACGTCAACAATTCTATTCCACTCTGCTAATGTTTTCACGTGAGTAATTTGCAATGTAAATATACTTGCATCGCAACGAGAACTTTTGGCTTTTCCATCAGAACAAAACGCGTTTCACGAGCTTTAGCACAACTAATAATGTATTCTACCTTCAACAAAGTTTTTTATATATACTAAATTACAATTGTGGTCTTAATTTAGAGTGTTAAGTCGCGCTATAATGTGAAGGGAAAACATCAAAATCTTCATTCTTAATTAACGTGACACCAGTTTATGAAATAAACTTCTCTATAAAATGCTATTTGCCTTTTCAAAATTTCGGTCGATTTTTAAGGTGTTTTTTCCGTAGTTGCAATCGATTTTCATACATGTGACACGAATAACGAAAGTAGTTCTGCTCGCAGCATACGCGATGTTAATAAATGAAATGGTAATTTCTAAGCAAAAGCTACTGTGTATTATCTGTATATTAAGTCGATGCTGATAAAGGTGAAAAGTGGGCCCAGCATGACCAGTTGGACTAAGGCGGTCAACTCGTAATCTGAGGGTCCCGGGTTCGAATCCCCGTCACACCAAACATGCTCGCTCTTTCAGCGGTTGGGGCGTTATAATGTGACGGTTAATCCGACTATTCGTTGGTAAAAGAGTATCCCAAGAGTTGGCGGTGAGTGATGATGACTAGCTACCTTCCCTCTAGTCTTACACTGCTAAATTAGGGATGGCTAGTACAGATAGCCCTCGAGTAACTTTGCTCGCAATTCCAAAACAATATTTTTCGACAAAGTAGCCTCCCACTACTACAGCGGTATGTCTTCGGATTTACAACGCTAAAATCAGGGGTTCGATTCCTCTCGGTGGACTCAGCAGATAGCCCGATGTGGCTTTGCTATAAGAAAACACACAAAGTAAATCTTACCTTGAGTAAATAAAATATCCCAGTGTTATACACTGCATAAAATAATTAAAAGATTGCATTCTGAATACACAAGATAACTAGCCCTATTGTTTAAATATTGAAGTGTCCATAGTGAATACTTTGCGCGAAATTCAAAAACAAACTTACTTGAAAAGCGCTTCAAAACTGGGTTTTATGCTGAGTAGTACGAAAGAGGTAATGAAAGGGTTACTTTCATTAGGATAAAGTTAAATAAAATCAGGCTTATATCTTGGCAAAACATTAAAAATGGGAATTTACAGGTTCTTAGTATAAAATTGATGTTAACAAGTACAAACGGATGGAACTTTCAAACACAATTTATCAGAAAATCTTACATTAAGAGTCAAATTTAATGTTAGCTATTAGAATACGGATTAGTTCTAGATATAGTGCAATATTATTATATGGCGCCAACTTCCTTAACGCATGTCTACTGGTGCAAAACGTTCTAACTTGAGAAGATTCAGCAGTGAGATAAGAAAAAGCTTAGATTTCAACTATTAGAATTTTCCATCAAAGCAAGTATTTTGTGATACATTCTACTAAACTAATTAATTTCTTTTACTTCAAAAAATTCAAATATAAATCATTAGCCCGCAGGTGGAATCAGACAATTAATTTACGCTCTTCTCAGAATAAATTAATTTCATAAGACATCGTTTGCAATTTGTGTCTGTCTGAATTTCGTAATTTTGGTAAATAAATTTGTTATTAATTGTTCGACTTAGAAAACTTTGGAACGAGATCGTCTGTGCTTATTCTGATAATAATTTAATGAGATGACATGTAAAATACGAGTTAAAAGGGGAATAGTGTAGAACACCTTGTCATTTGAAAGTTTATTATGAAGTTTGTAATTTTTGTAATTTAGAAATTTTTAATTTTTACGTACCTTTAACACGGTAGCACAGTTAGAGCTCTGAGAATATAAGTACACACCCACACACAAACATAAATATATATATATACATACTACACTTACTGATGAATGTCAGTTTTGTAATTAACAATAGGATTTTCATGTTATTAATCCTAAGGCAAAGGTTAGGTAAATTTTAATAAACGTTATCGAATAAGCACAGATACTCCACGAACAACATACGTCATTTTCTCTAATTACAGGATGTTCCGAAAATATGGTATAAATTGTCAAGATTTTATGTATGGACGTGTCTGATACTTCACAATAGGCGTCTTTGATTTGTTGACGATAAATTTCAATAATAAATAAATAGAACACAGCCTATTTGTTTTAAAATAACATATTAAAGCAAGTTAAATGTTTATAGAAATTTTGCCACTTTGTTCTTTACTACAGTTCTATCCAGAGTTTTAAATAATTGTTTCTTTTCGTCAAAATACACACAAACTGGTTCAGTTACTTTGAAACACGAATTATTCTTCCTGCTTTGTTATTACAATACAGTCTATGATAATTTCACTTTAGAAATCACCACGGTACGCTCTTTATGGCTGTAATCATAATTACTCAGTCAACAACTATCTCGAACTACATTTTATACACGTATCTATGGGCTGGCAGAGGCCTAAAACGTTATAGACACTACAAAGAAATATGATGCAATGACATTCAATTGAAACAACGATAAAAAATGGAAAATTATTGGACCATGACGTAATAATACAAGAGGCGGCAATTCACAACAACCGAACTACACAACATACGATTCTTAAATAGTTACTTAAACAAACTTGCAACAAACTATATCTTCTAAAAATATGCAAACTTAGCACTTGCGTTCAATTTGAATTGAAACAGTCTTGCACATTTTACACAGGTGTATTCACGTTTACTTCTGAAGGTACTGAAATTCTTGTCAAGCCTGTGCCACTACCAACTATATCTCTGTTGATCTAATGGATTTCCAGTTAGTCTTTATTGTATATTAGCTCCTCTAATAGAATTCCATAAGTTATTTTAACAAACGTTTAAAGCCCTGTCTCTGTAATTTAAGTAAAGAACCTTAAAATATTTTTCGGATACACAGTAAATAATAACAAATGCATTATCAAGTATATTAGTTTCTCTGAATTATTTTGTTGGCCACAAACTTCACTCTCAGACTAAACTTCAATGAATAGTTAAATCCTGTGTAACGTAATATGTCATCGTAATTTAATATTTGATTATCATTACTTTATATATATATATATATATACACACACATACCACAATTGCATGTATTGCATCAAAACCTTACAAGCCATTATTAAGCTCTACATAGCTCTGACAAGATAGTTATGGAACAATACTACATTTATAGTATAGAGGTAGGCGCCAACAGACACGTGATCGCTCCAGCAAAGTTGTAACAAGACAAAGTGAAATTAATCCCCACTTCAATGCTTCTGGAATGTTAGCTACTTTCATACATTTGAAACATTGGAACTTCAAAATACCTAAATTTTATTAGAATTACTTTTCGTGGAAGTCAAAATTAAAAAAAAAAATGTCAATTTGTTTTACCTTTCCCCATACATATTATCATGGTGTAAATATGTTTTTGGTATCTCTAAGTTGATAAATGTGTTTTTGTATTATCTGTCACTACCTGTCTCTAATGATAACATAATATAAATTTCTCCTGATCAAAAAGTATGACCTTTGTCTTTTTTCTTAACGCTATTGTATTAGCAACTAAAACGACTTTATACACTAGTACGTAAGTTATATTCTATTATTTTTAAAATGTTAGATTCTCTAACAGTATTAGCTGAAAACTTTTATACAAGTATTGTAAATATTTTATTGTATATGGGCCCGGCATGGCCAAGCGCGTTAAGGCGTGGGACTCGTAATCTGAGGGTCGCGGGTTCGCATCCGCGTCGCGCCAAACATGCTCGCCCTTTCAGCCGTGGGGACGTTATAATGTTACGGTCAATCCCACTATTCGTTGGTAGAAGAGTAGCCCAAGAGTGGGTGGTGATGACTAGCTGCCTTCCTTCTAGTCTTACACTGCTAAATTAGGGACGGCTAGCACAGATAGCCCTCGAGTAGCTTTGTGCGGAATTCCAAAACAAACAAATAATTTATTGTATATGATTTAATAAGAATATTATTTACCTTGGATTTAAAACTAAACTAAATCTTTTACACTGCCGGCCAAAATCTAAAGGCCAATGAACATAAAGAAAAATATGTATTTTGCGTTGTTAGACTCAACCACTTATTCGAGTAGAGCTTCGAAAGATGAAAATAAAAAAAGGAAAAATAAAAAAAAAATTTTAGCATTTAATAGGGAAAATGTAAACATTATGAAATTAGCCTAAATACTAGTTGGTCAAAAGTTTAAGACCGTACCAAAAGGAAGTCCTAAACAGGATAGGAAATACCCAACAAGAGATCTCAGTAGTGAGTTGCACATCCGTCATTGCGAATAACTTCAAACATTCGCTTTGGCATGGCCAATATAAGCGTTTGCAGAAGGCTGGCTGGAATGTTATTTCAAGTGGTGGAGATGGCTTCACGAAGATCATGCACTGTTTGGAATTGACGTCCATTTCAATAGACCTCCCTTGCCATCCACCCCCAAACATTTTGATGGTCTAAAAAAATCACATTATTCGCCATGAAAAAGTTCTTTGTCCTGCAGGCTTTGTGGATTGCAGCGTTATCCTGCTGAAAAATCCAGTCATTTCTTGCGTTAACCACTTGAAATTATCGTTTCATATCCCTCAGAGTCATTTAAGAAATTTACAACACCAGTTTTACTACACCCAATCTCACAAGCGATGACACGTTGAGAGAGACCTTGCTTTTGCAGCTCGACAATTCTGCAACGTTCAAACTCTGTCAACTTTTTAATCTTTGCCATGTTTTTACCCAGTGTAGCACAGAAGATGTCAGTGGGAGATGTTGACAACGCTAATGCTTGAACACAAATGACTAAATTTCGTTACGTGTTTACCGATTAACGTTTAGTTTCAGTATGGTCTTAATCTTTTGACCAGCTGGTATTTAGGCTAATTTCGTAGTTTTCACATTTTCGCTATTAAATGCTAATTTTTTCCCTTTTCTTATTTTAATCTTTCGAAGCTCTACTCAAATATATGGTTGAGTCTAACAACGCAAAATACATATTTTTATTCTTTATGTTCATTGGCCTTAAGATTTTGGCCAACTATGTATCTCGGCTAGACCTCATAATATATTCATGGGACTACGGCCAAAAGTGTCACTAATAGTGAGGATACTCAACTAATGAATTAATTTATTATAACCTTTTAAGTATTAATACTATGTGTAATTAATTATTATTATTAGATTACTTTTAGTCCTGACCTAAAGTAAGAAAAAACTTTCATCAGAAGTTAATAATAATTTGGTCAAAATATTTTTAGTCTTATTTGAAATGAATAATTTAATATTAACTTTCATCTAATACTATAGGTTTATATTTAAGTTATTGTTATTGGTTTAACTCGCAACACGATGGTTTATTTTGCAGTTAATATAATACGTAATTCAATATTTTACTTGTGGATTAAATGCAATATAAAATATTTTTAACTTATCTCGTCAGGCATCATTGTTAAACACAGAATATTTCTTGCAGTCATGGTTAAAAAGGGGCAGTCTAGTGCTCCAACCTGCGAATCAGAAAGCCCAACGCTCGAACCACAATATACTGCTGAAAACATTCAAACTTTCAATTGCAAGTACGCTCTAACTGTAATCACATTCCAACTCTACATTTAATATTAGCCACCTAAACGGAATGTGTGTGTTTTTAAAGCAAAGCCACATCGGGCTAACTGCTGAGTCTACCGAAGGGAATCGAACCCTTGATTTTAGTTATGTAAATTTGTATATTTACCGATGTACCAGCGGGTGACCCTAGGTGGAAGGTAATGCTGACTACTAACCCTATTTTTTTTACCAGAAGCTATAAATTTTGTATCGCTATGTCTTAATTGTAGTTGATATTTGACCTGGCTGTTTATTTATGTATCAAATGATGTGTTTTTCAAGTTGTTTGTTTTGAATTTCGCGCAAAACTACACGAGGGCTATCTGCGCTAGCCGTCCGTAATTTAGCAGTGTAAGACTATAGGGAAGGCGGCTAGTCATCACCACCCACCGCCAACCCTTGGGCTACTATTTTACCAACAAATAGTGGGATTGACCGTCACATAATAGCGCCAACACGGCTGAAAGGGCGAGGAATCCCGCAACCCTTGAATTACGAGTCGAGTGCCTTAACCACCCTGCCATGCCGGGACTGTTTTTTAAGTTCAAAATGCTAAATAATTGAAAGATGCATCTCTAAACAGTAATATTTATAAGTATTATTTTGAAATATTGTGTTGAAAAATAGAAACCCATTAATATTTTCAAATAGTATCTTCAAGTTCACTAATAATTATATTATAATTAATAATTATAATAATTAATGCATCACATTTATTTTTTCTTGTAATCTGAGTTATACCTCAGGTTATATCTAAACATGCTACATCTTATAACACAAGTTTCACAGGAATCTAGATACTTGTAACCAAGGAAACTGTTCTGTGTCACGACATTTGTTGCAAAAACTTACAAGCGACAAATTCTGTGTTCGTATGATGTTAAAAGTAAACTAGTGTTCAGAAGTAGTTCGATAAGTTAAAACATCGGATTTAATTTGTACACTTTGAAACCATTAATATATTTGATGAGATATTCAGTTTAAATACAAAAAATCAGATATACTTTGAATAAATATATCTATGTATGTAATGTTACGTATTATAACTTATTTCGGACAAGTCTCCGATTTATTGTTACGTGTGTTTCTTTTAGCAAAGCCACATCGAGCTATCTGCTGTGCCAACCGAGGGGAATCAAACCCCTGATTTTATTGTTACGTACGTTATGTATTTCTATTTTAAATAACCGGGAATTCGAATTTAAATTTAGCAGTTATTTGAACTCTATATGTATCAAATTTATGATGTTTATAAACAAGATTGATGTATAGAATTTTCTTTCTTAACACAAATATATTTTTCTACACAAACAACAATACAGTTTATAATAATGATTTATGCACAACAGTTTTTATAAACTTACAAATAATACTGAATTTATACCCGGTCTAGAACCGAATATTTTAGCAACAATCCAGGTCCACCACGAGCAAATTATTTCTGAGTTCATATTTTCACACACACTTCGCTTGAGCTAGCTAGTTCGGTTGGCCTCACAACCTTACAAGCTGACTTTTCCCAGCGAATATATTTAATATTCACGTTTAAATACTAACATCCGATTTTAATTCACTGAAATTGAACGCTTTGTAATGTTCGAAATCTATAACCATTCCTGGTTCAATTCTATTGTTTTTCGATCAATAAGTATTAATCACTGTTATAATTTTCAAGGCCTATTAACTATCTCTCAGCGCGTAAATTTTATATTCCAATCACGCGAGGTTCTCGAGCTTTCAACACTGTTCTAACACGCGTTAGCGTTTTCGTTAAATAAATATTGTTCACTCTTACTCTGAAAAATATTCTACAAATTTACAGAACAGGCGGAACATGCGCAATACATATCTAACAGGATACATCACGAGCATCAATGTGAAACACACATAGGTATTAAAACAAACATATAACAGGTAGATATATTACAATACATACGTACGTAGAATTATAATCTGTATCCCACTTATTTAATTATCGTTTATATATATCTTACTTTCGTTCTGCCTTCTTATGAATGTTATTCTGCTAATTACCATTATCCAAACCCAAAATGAGGATTGAAAATAATTCAAGTATAATCTTGATAGTGGGCTCATAACTTAATTTGCGGAATTTAGATAATTAATTATATGCCTTAAGGAAGCGAATTTGGTTTAACTCTGAGTTTTAGCAGTAAAGATATTCACTTTTTTTTAGATCTTTTGTTGCGAGATGTCAGAAAACTATGTATTTTAACAGATTGCAGGTTGACAAGTTCAATTTTGTAAAGGTATGTTAAGGATTTTATTAAACGAGCTGTCTGGGCTCAACCGCGGATATCGAAACCTTTGTTTTAGGGTTATAAATATCCAGATTTACTGATTAGTCACTGGAGAACCCTAAACGATTAAGATCTTAATTTAAATAACATTTGTTTTTGTAAATGATTAATCACGAAAACAAAAACAAAATCTCTACACGCTTTCTTACAATAAGATAATGCAGAGCTCGCTTGAAAATCCTTACATAAATTTATGAATGACGAAGTATGAATAACAAACAATGTTTTATACATTATGAGCAGGGTTAACGTTTCTCTGTTGACTCGTAGTCTGGGGTCGGAGGTTCGACCAAACATGCTCAGTCTTTCAACCGTGACGGTAAATCGCACTATTTGTTGGTGAAAGAATAACTCAAGGGTTGGCGGTGGGTGGTGATGACTAGCTGCCTTCCGTTTAGTTTTTTTATTACTAAATAACGGCTAGTACAGATGGCCCTCGTTTATTTTGCGCAAAATTCAAAACGAACCAACAAATAAAATTAATTATAATTTGATTGAAAGATACTTCATTTAATTAACTGTTATGTGTAAAAAATGAGCAGAAAAACAAACAAATTTGCGGTACTAGTAAGATAATCATATATATCAGAGCAAAATAATTTAAATGTAACAATTCGGTACAATAAACAGGCTAGAAACATTTTTTTTTTAAATCTCATCACATACTGCAAATATGATAGGTCTGTAGCAAGGTATTAAAATATGGGACTATAAACAGTTACATCTTCACAAATTTTTATCTGACATACTTTTAATCAAACTCAAGTTAAGGGAACTGTTGACAATCTCCACAGAAGGGCCCAGCATGCCCAGGTGAGTTAAGACGCTCGACTCGTAGTTCGAGGGTCGCGGGTTCGAATCCCGGTCGCATCAAATATGCTCGCCCTTTCAGCCGTGGTGGCGTTATAATGTGACGGTCAATCCCACTATTCGTTAGTAAAAGAGTAGCTCAAGAGTTGGCGGTGGGTGGTGATGACTAGCTGCCTTCCTTCTAGTCTTACACTGCTAAATTCGGGACGGCTAGCACAGATAGCCCTCGAGTAGCTTTGTGCGAAATTCAAAACAAACAAACAAAACCCACCAGAAATAAAACTTTCAATTAACGATATCACTTAGAGGGTAGTGCTAGAGGCTTGTATTTAGAACTATAGTGTGTTTTGGACTTTAGAGTCTGTAGATCAAGCTGTGTATATATTAAATAATAATAAGAAAACAAGAAACAGTAAAGTGTGAAATATACATACATAATCAATTTGTAATGTTTTAAACTCGATGGAACGAGTGCTAAAATAACAACTGTAGGGTAGTTAGATGAAAACTATAGGATTCATGGACGATGTTTAACACGCTTTCGGTTCTGACTCTTTTTCTGAGAGGAAGCTCTTATCTTTATTTTGTGTTAAGCCGTGGATTAACATGACGTTTCTTACTATAACTAAGGTTTGTTATTGATTTCAATTTCCAAGGACTCAACAATTGCTTTTTGTTTAAGATTTGGTCAAAATGTTCATTGAGAAGGTGTAATGAAACCGTTAATGATTCGGTGCTTTTGAAAACCGAAATTCATAAGTTACTCCTGGTAACATTTTGGTCAGAAAATAATTCTGAATGATGCACTTTCTCCAGACCGTAAAATAACTATTTTACGCCTCTTTTATTCCCCACATGCTGTTCGTGTTAACGCTTCCCTGGATGACGACCTGCTAGACCGTACTCTGGCGATAAGATAATAAAGTGACATATAACTTTGACTTTTCAACTCGACAAGTGGTACTTTGACAGGGATTTTCCTTTCACGTCGCCTAAAGTTGGACGTAATTCTACGGGTAGGTGGGAAATATTCTTGTTATTTTTGTAAGTCTACACATCTATATTCTGTCCTCACTATCCAGTGTTATGATCAGTTGAAGCCAAGGGCCAAGTTAGTCCCTACCATGAGTCACTATGTGCCATACATGGAAGAGATAAATCTACCGTTAATCTAGATATATATTCATCTTGCTGGACCATGCGAGACATACTTTTGGACGATATATGATGTATATGCGCATACTATCATATCTTTAATCCTCTTTTAGTTTTCCTTGTCAAGTATTTTTTACCAGTTTTTAAATTTTTAATACGACTTACTTTTCCCTGGGTAAAAAATAGAAGCCAGAGAAAACTTTACACATTTTTATGACAAGCAAGGAAATACAGTATTGTAGATTTACTACTTAAAGAGAACTCCGAACAAACGCCATTTTACGCAGTGCATACACAATAGATACTGGTAATTTTATTTGTGCTGATCAAAGGCTTAAATGCATTGTTTTCGAAAGTTTGAAAGGTTGTAAGTCTTAAATTAATGTTTGTTACAACAATCTTTAAAGAGAGGCAAATATTTCAGCTTAGCAACCTGAGTTCCTAAAACAGACAGAAAGTATTCAGTTATTTTAGAAATTGGCCAGTTTTGGCCAGGAGGTAAGTTCATTAAAGATACCTCATAAAATGAACATTATTTTGTTAAAAGCTCAAATACCAATGAAAAAGCTAGTTTGTATAGCCCATTTGTCTCACGAGCTGCTTATTAACTCTATTCTAATTCTCTCTGGAGTAGGCGTGACCTAGTGGTTAGTGTACTCGAACTGTGAATTCGAGGTTTCATGGTCTTGCCACTTACTGCCGCAAAAACTCCCTCCACATTATGTTGTCGATTGTTTGACATTAAAAAGACGGACAAATCCTACAGCTTCGTTAGAGAAAAGTAGTCCAAAAGATGGCAATTTTGATACACACAGTTTCTTTTTTAGTACAAATATATTTTAATATACAAACAATAACATAATTTACAATAACGGTTATTATAAATAATGATCTATGTACAAATGTTTTAGAAACAATATTGAGGCTTGTATCTGATCTGGAACTTCCTTGGTATCTTATCCATGGTTCACGGTGAGTGACTATCTGTCTTCCTCCTAGTTTATCAGTTCGAAAAATGAGCATATCGTTGACTATCTGCTTTCCTTCTATTCTATCAATTCGCAATTATAGATGTTATGCAAAATAGCTATTTGTATATACATCAGGTTTTGAATAAGAGCTGGATTTTTTTTTTTACAGTATGTACATATGTATATAAATACATTGCCCAACAGAGGCCAAGGACTTTCTACAAACTACAAGATGCACTGATGTAACAATACTCACTTAAGACAACAATAAAAGTACAGAAGTCTTAAGTAAAATTACAGCACGTACACAACGTAGAACTATTATCGAGCTACATAACAAAATTTATCACAACTATCACCTTTAAAATAATTAAAACCTTAACACTCTTTTTATGAACGCCAAGTAATCGATAAATATTAGATCACTAAATCAACTAAATAATAACTTTTACATTAAACAATTTTGTATATACAACAGTAGGTTTGCACGAAATTTCTCAAATTATTTCTAACTTAGAGAGTAATGTGTAAGAAATAACTTGGTTTTGCAATGATGAAACAATGATTGTGAGATCACAAACATGTTTCTATCAAGCTCAGACTTTACTTACGTATTGGCTATATAATGATAATAAATCCATAGGTTTCCTTTGAGTTTAGACTTTACTTATGTGACTATATAATTATAATAAATTCATTGAGTTTAGATTTTACTTGCGTGACTATATAATTATAATAAATTCATTGAGTTTAGACTTTACTTATGTGACTATATAATTATAAGCTTTACTCACACAGTAATTTCATAATGACAACGAGTTTATAAGCGTTTGAACTGACTCTGTCACTAGTCATCGAACATTCATCTCTTGTTGTAGTTGATAAAGCACCATAAACCTGGCAACAGTTGTTCGAGTTTTTAGAAGTCGATTTTATTACTTGACCTGAACGTGCGTTTATGTGAATAAGAGGTGACCAGTCAGTCACCAATGATGCCAAATTTCGAGTGCTCAAGTTATTTTGCCTCCCTACCAGTTGCACAGCAGTAAGTCTGAAGGCTTATAATACTAAAAAACTGGGTTTCGATACCAGTAGTGTGCACAGCATAAACATCTCATACTAAATATGAGATAAATAACTAAGCTGATTTAGTTGAAGAGAACTCCTACCCTATCTTATGTCTGTGTATCCTAGTCTTAAAACTCTCTTGGGCCCGGCATAGCCAAGCGTGTTAAGGCGTGCGACTCGTAATCTGAGGGTCGCGGGTTCGCATCCCCGTCGCGCCAAACATCCTTGTCAAAAACGAAGAGATGAACAAACCTTATTAGCTGATACTGACCAGATATCTAGGAATTTTGTTTACAAACGTTTGATGCCTTACAAAAAGCCTTTTAATCATACACGTTTGCCTGATAGTGCTTTCACTGCAACTCTCTATACTGTAGATCTACATCAGACAACAGTTATATATAATTAACATCAACTGATTGGCCAATACGTTGTGTGTTTAATGGTAAGGTCTACATACAGAGTTATAATTAAAAATTGTTGCAAGAGAAAAACACACTCAGATTCCATCGATTCTCTAACCGTTCACACAGACATTCTCTGTAGATTTTACAGAAGCTTTCCGACTCTTCTTTGCTCAATCATTTGAAAAAAAAAATATCGTTTAAATAAATCCAAAGATTCAATCTCAGATCATCGACTGCTGGTCAAAATTAAAAAGTTAGAAGGACGCTTGAAAATCATCTATTTATGACTGCTTGAGATGAATTTAGGGTACAAAGTCATTCTATCAATGTGCTGTTAAATCTATTTATTAATACGTGCGTTATTTTGCTTATTAGGCATTTTACACTACAGGAACAACCGAGCTTCCATCAGTTACAAAACAAAAGTTAACAGTTGTTGAAGAATACTTAGATATACATTCCCAGTTAAAAGTTGAGCATGGTTGTGTCTGTCGCAACGTCTCAACTTATTCTTACCTACTTTTCTCAGACTGGGTTTAGAGGACGAACTAGTTTTTATATCAACCGATATGGAAACATAAGCATAGATATGATATTTGCCAGGTTTGTCCACGAGTTATGTAAACACTGGGAGGTCAATATTAAGTAAATGACTACAAAATGATGCTTTAATGTTTACTTATCACTTTTTTGACTTCAAGATTATATATATATCTGCTGTTGTTTAAGAGCAATGAGGCATGAAGTGTGCTGTGCTATATGCAGGAATCGAATCCCATATTTCAGATTTATAAGCCTTCAAGTACACCATGGAACCGCTATAGGGATTGGATGGGAGTAGTTTTATGATATAGACAAGATATGTCAAATCGCGTTAGGCACAGATTGTTTTACTTTAACACCTAATACACGACAACCAGCTAAAAGCCAAATCCTTTGTAATGGATTTACTATTATGTATTTATTTTAATACTAATATTCATTTCCTTCAAATATATATTTAGAAATCTACGTAACTTATACTGTTAAATGTACATTGCAAAATTCCAACCTATTCGCTAAATTTGGACACGATTCACGAGCGTAAGAATCAACGACATATGCATTTTGAAAGTACGAGCGTATCATCAGTATTGTTGGGCTAGCTAAAATTTCTAGAAATTTGTCTAAGGCTTATAAACCAACGCGACACGCCTAGAGCCAGTATATATTGTTGGGTTGCTAGGGTTATATACTATAAAGTTCGGAAACTATAACTGCGATTAACGCTTACTAATCGAGAAACTACAGCTATTTAACTAGAAACGTTCATAAAATTGTAGCATTACAAATAATTTAACTTCAGCGGATTGACATCAAACGTAAGTATTTTTACGAAGACATCGTATAACTTCAGCGGTGAAAAAATCACACGTGATCAACAGAGAGCTAGCTATATGTTTTTAATAAGTTACTGAATTAAGACTTGCTCGATCAAAATTTTTTCGAAATACATTCAGTTGCATTACAAAAATTATTTAATACATAAAAATTTGGCATGTAAGTGTAATTGATAAGGTCAATAATTAATATATTTTGATTGATGAAACATGAAATATGAGATTTCCAAAAATTTATTTTCTATTTACGTTATATGTTTGGGAACATTACCATTGCTGTATCTGCTCCGTACGGTTCTTTTTTATCGGTTCGACGATTTCGTGAAAGACATATCATACTGTGCCTGGTTTATGCAGATTTGACTTAAATTCATATATTTTAAGAGCTGGATGTGGTCATATCGTCAAGGTGCTGAACACTGAGCCAGCAGGTCCATGATAACATCCCGTAACAATAAAATCGTGCTCCATTCTTCAGAACCAGAGTACTTTATAAGAGTAACAGTCAAATACCACTACTTGACAAGAATCAAGAGTTGGTCGGAAGTGCGATTAACTAACTGTCTTCCCTCTTGTCAATAGGTTTAAAATTAAAAACGATTAACGCAGATAGCCCTTATGCAGATTTATTCAAGTATCCAAACTAAACAAATAAATGTATTATAAGAATAAATTTATCGCTTAAAGCCTAGAAAAAGAGCACTTGTCTTTATCTGATTCATTTTATTACTCAAAACGTTTTCCCAGTTTTGGATCTTCTTCAACATGTTATTGTTGTTCTAAACTTTCCTGATAAATAAAAACAATTTAATCAAATTTTTGAATCACTAGATATACCAAAAGTCAGTTGAACATTTTGACTAACCTAATGTAATTGGTATAGCCCCCCCCCAATGGAATAGCGGTATGCCCGCGGACTTACAACACTAGAATCAAGGTTTCGATACCTGTGGTAGGCAGAGCACAAATAGATCTTTGTGCTGGTTTGTGCTTAATGGCAAACAAAAAACAAGTATTATCAAATAAAAACTCAACTGCTTTGATTGACTAGATTTATTGATATATTTGTTTGTTTGTTGTTGAATTTCGCGCAAAGCTACACGAGGACTATCTGCGCTAGCCGTCCCTAATTTTGAAGTGTAAGACTAGAGGGAAGGCAGCTAGTCATCACCACCCACCGCCAACTCTTTGGCTACTCGTTTACTAACGAATAGGGGATTGAACGTCCCTTTATAACTCCCCCACGGCTGAAAGGGCGAGCATGTTTGTTGTGACGGGGATCGAACCCGCGACCCTTAGATTACGAGTCGAGTGTCTTAACTCACCTGGCCATGCCGGACGATATATTCATTTAATAATTTATCTAATTATACGATTTTTAAACAATACTCAAGTGTACGTGAAGTGAGTTTATGATTAAATTGCGGGTTTTATAAATATAAAATTTCAGGTTCAATGTAACCTTATCATTTCTTTCATTGAACATGCATAAACTGAGAAATATTCACAAAAACAATTTGTAAATTAGTATGACTTGATAAATAACTTACATCAATAACAAATACGAGGGAAATCACTTAAAATTATTTTGTATTTACACTGTGAGCACATTGGGTATAACTTAATTTGTTGGTTTAAATCTGGTTACTCCACATGTCTCCTTAAAAGTAATTTACTATGAACTTCTTGTTCGTGATTAACATACGACCTTTCGTGATGACCACAAAATCGACAATTCCAGTAAATATGAAATATTTCAGTATTTTTTCTCTACAAGTACGTTTTAATTATGAGTTCCACCTTAATAACATTATGTAACAAAATTTTTACTTTTTCTTGTTCCTGGGAAGAAAGTGTTATTTTCCAATTACTTATGCCTAAAGTAAATGGAAAAGACCTATTTTTCTCTTCAAACTTTGTTTTGTGACCTGAAAGTGTATAACAAAAACATGATGGGAGACTATGTTTGGGGGCTGATACGTGAAAGTGATTTGCATTACAGAAGCAAAACTACTTACTTCTAAACATTTTTGTTCATTTTTGTATAACTTTCGTATAAATACATGTAAATCTCGATTCATATGTTGTTTTATTCAGACCTTATGTAAATGAAAATGTGCAAATTTGCCTGTTTTTACATACAAAATTTCTAAATTTCTAAATTTCATAATCCAGGTCACAAAAGCAAAGTTTAAAAGAAATAATGGTCATTTTCTGTACTTTTCCAACATAAACAATTAAGAAATAACACATACTAATCAGGAACAAAATCTGTGTTACATTGTGTTATTACAGAACTACTCTTAACTTTATTTTGCTCTAGTGAACTTGAATTTATTCCTCGCATATTTACTGTAGTGTTACTATTCTTCTGCACTTTTCGTTATTAGGATATTTTAAACGTGCTCTCGTTTCACTGCTTTAAATATCTTCAAATCTGTCCACGACGTTTCTTTCTCTGATGGTTTTATACCTAGACAGAACCTTTGTTTGCGAATTTCATCTATTTCCTGTTTGTAGTAGATTTCAGTTATATATATATAAAACGTCTTTTTTTTTTATACGTTTCAATTCAACCTATGACTTTTCCCTGTTTGTAGTAGATTTCAGTTATGTATATATATAGGACTTCTCCATTTTTTATAGATTTCAATTATGTATAGGACTTCTTATTGTTTATATATAATTCAGTTATATATATACATAGGACTCTTCCCTATTTTTATAGATTTCAGTTCTCTCTAGGTTTTTCACAGTTGGTGTATTTCAGACCTATTGAGATTTTTTTCCTGTTTGTGGGTTTCAAATTCATCTACGACTTGTACCTATTCTGGTAACTATAACTTCCCTTTCAACGTTTCCTATTCTCCCTGAAGTTGTACTTATTTAGATTTTTAAATATATCTTGTTTTTGTTTATATTTGTACACACACCCGAAAATAAGTACTATTTGTTTGTCTTCTGTTGAGGTGGCTCTTCACCTGTTCTCTCGTTTTTTTCTTTTTTGGCTTTAAATTAATCTGTATGTAGTTCGTATGAACCAATCTTGAAAATTATCTTTTCTGGGATACTAAGTATCTTGTGATGCAATGTTGACTTTTTCATTAAATATCATGGTCATACATTTATTCACTAATTATTTGTATATTGAAGAGTATTGTAGTTCTTCCCGGCACCTCTAGGTGTAGAGGTCTCGCAAACCAGACTACACGAAAGAAAGAAATCAGATTATTAAAATGATTAATTAATTCAGTGTTATTGTCTTTATCTCCAAATGTGTTAGGTTGTTCAAAAAATAATGGCCGATTTAAAATTTTAAGTGTAATGAGAAATTTAGAAAATTCAAAAACAACTTTATTAATCAATATATGAGCCGAGTGAATCTACACACTTTTGCCAACAAAAAACAAGCTTATTTATGCCATGACGATAAAAAGCATTAAATCCTAGAACTCAAAAAATTTAAAGCCATTCTCTGCTGTTGCTCTGTTGTTGAAGCTTTTGTTTGTAAAATGTTGTCTAAATGTTTGTAAAACTGATAGTCGATGGACGACATGTTTGGAAAGTAAAGAGGATGAGACATTGTTTCGTAACCAAATTCGTTGAGCTTATGGAGCATCATTTGAGTTACTTATGACCAAGCATCACCATGAAACAAGATTGGTCCTCTTTGATTGACCAATGAGATTGATCCTCTTTGATTGAGTAGTGAGATTGGTCATCTTTGATTGACTAGTGAGATTGGTCCTCTTTGATTGAGTAGTGAGATTGGTTCTCTTTGATTGACCAGTGTGATTGGTCCTCTTTGATTGAGTAGTGAGATTGGTCCTCTTTGATTGACTAGTGAGATTGGTCCTCTTTGATTGAGTAGTGAGATTGGTCCTCTTTGATTGACTAGTGCTGGCAGTTTTTCACACAACTTTCCATGAATTTCTTCCAATTCTTGACAGTAAACCTTCACAGTAATATTCTGGCCCTGGTTGAGCAATCTATAATGGATACTACCGGCCACATAATACGAGGTCTGTTCAAAAAATACGCGGACTGTTTGAATTGCGCGGCTCCAGTTGGTTCCAGGGAAATACGCTTGGTGTCGCTAGGTTTGCACAGATCAGCTGATTACGACGCCATTTCCCGATTGCAGATATCTTCATTTGTGTATTAGCTACGCGGTTTTAAGTGAAGTGCGATTTTTTCGTTTGGCGAATTTCAGAATGAATGACCTGAAGGAGCAACGACTTGCTGTGAAATTTTGTGTTAAACTTGGAAAATCTGCAACTGAAACTTTTGCTATGCTTAACACGGCTTACGGCGATGTTGGTATGAAGCGTACGTCATGTTTCAAGTGGCATGAACGTTTTAAGGATGGTTGACAGTCCATTGAAGATGATGAGCGTCCTGGACGTCCTTCCACGTCAACTGACGACCCACACGTCGACAAAATCAACACCCTGGTGCGGGCAAATCGACGTCTGACTGTCAGGAAGCTTGCTGAAGACTGTGGGATATCAGTTGGATCTTGTTACGAGATTTTGACCGAAAAATTGAAGATGCACCGCGTTGCTGCGAAATTTGTACCTCAGAACTCGTGCGTTTTTGGCCAAACACTCAATCACTGTTCTTCCCCACCCCCCTACTCACCTGACCTTGCTCCTTGCAATTTTTTCTTGTTCCCCAAACTCGAAAGACCCTTGAAAGGAAGAAGATTTGAGACGATTCCCGAGATTAAGTTAAATGCGACGAAGGAGCTGGAGGACATTACAAAAGAAGCGTACCAGGACTGTTTCAACAAGTGGAAACACCTTTGGGATAAGTGTGTGCGTTGGGGAGGAGAGTACTTTGAAGGGGTCCCAGGCCTCTAACTTCTAAATAAAGTACATTTTGTTTTATGACGTCAGTTCACGTATTTTTTTAACAGCCCTCGTACAGTGATCATAATCTTCTGTTGGTGCAACTTTAGCTTTGGGAAGTGTTTTGAAGCTTCGTCACGGTTGAGTCATTGTGGAGATCGCTTTCTGTTGTCGTAAAAGATTTATTTTTGTCGCAAATGACAATAAGATTAAGAAATGGGTCATTTGTATTGCGTAAAATCAGCATATAGCACAGTTCAAAATGGCAATTTTTCTAATTTTCATTGAGTTCGTGTGGAACCCACTTTTCAAGCTTTTTCACTTTTCCAATTTGCTCGAGATGGTTAAAAATTGTGGAAATGCCAACGTACCATACTCGTAACATTTCTCAAACGGTTTGGCGCGGGTTTCTTTCCACTAATGCTGTCAAATGGTCGTTTTCAACAGCAGAAGGACGTTCTTTGCCCTCCTTATCTTCAAGACTCACATCTACATTACGAAACATTTGGAACCAACACTGTACTACACATTTGGAAAGGGTTCCTTCGCCCCATCCTTGATGGTATTACTAGCTGTTTGTGATGTATTACGACCAAGTTTGAATTCATGCAAAAAACTGATGCGCAACTATTTCCATCATTAACTGTAATGGAGGCCTGGCATGGCTAAGCGCGTTAAGGCGTGCGACTCGTAATCTGAGGGTCGCGGGTTCGCATCCCCGTTGCGCCAAATATGCTCGCTCTCCCAGCCGTGGGGGCGTTATAATGTGACGGTCAATCCCACTATTCGTTGGTAAAAGAGTAGCCCAAGAGTTGGTGGTGGGTGGTGATGACTAGCTACCTTCCCTCTAGTCTTACACTGCTAAAGTAGGGACGGCTAGTACAGATAGCCCTCGAGTAGCTTTGTGCGAAATTCAAAACAAACAAATTTAACTGTAATGGTCTAAAATATTGGAAATAAATTTTCCGAAAAGAATAGAAGCACCAATGAATAGAAGAAATCTTTAGTTTTTCAATGGTTAGTGTGAAGTCGTAAAAAAGACAGGTTTCTTATCTCTATAAGTGACTAAAAGTTTAGTATAGAAGTCCACCATTATTTTTCAAACAACCTAATATTTTAGGATAGACAACCATGGACACTAAATTGGAAAGCCATGTGATTTATGCTGTTGTTATCTTTCCTGAAAAACAAAAGAATGCGTCTCGTTATTACAGTTTGTAAGGAACTTGGTTACAACATTTGTACATTGCAACAACATTCGGGCGATTATGTTCATACTTATGATTAAAACCAATGGGAATGACATTGTCAAACATTATAATAAACTGGTAACAACATTTGTAGTTGGTACAAAAATTACAAATACAGTAATTCATAAGTTATCCTGAATTCCTAAACTCTATAAGTCAAACCATAAATACAGGTTCATAGCTAAAACCATAAAAGCCACAAATAACAATTTATTTATTATAATAGGTAAAAGGTTTACGTATATAAATACGTCATTCGAGAAACTGTTATCGTTTTATAAAAAGAAAAACAAGTATCTTTACACATATTTCTTGACTATTTCAAGGGAAGCAATCGAAACATAAAGCATGTCAGTTAAATCTATCAAAGTCAACGAAAATGCAGTTAATAGATTTTCATAAATCTGAAAAATTAACCATTTCCATAAGATAAACGTAGATAGTTGTTTATAACACTCATCAAAACAACTATCGCTGTTTTATACTGAACGAATTTATATAAACTATAATTTTTGTGACGTAAGAAGATATTCTACGATTCTGTTGACACATCTAAGAATAGACACAACACGTATCGAAAGGTGGTAACTTCGGTTTGTACGTCGCGGGCTGTTTCTCTTTTAAACTCAGATATAAGTACATTACACAACTTGTACAGAAAAAAACTGACGTAAACCTTCACAAATTAGTGTTATTAATCAAACATTTCCCTCCCTAGTTGACGATATAAGCATCTTAAAGTAAATATAAGAAACATAACAATGTATATATCAATAACAATGTATATACATATCGCTCGCAACGTTCTACAGTGACATAACGACAAGACTGTGGACTTACAACGCTAAAAACTGGGTTTCGATACCCGGGATGGACAAAGTAGCTTTGTGGTTAACTTCAAACAAATCTGTCGCAACATATTATATTTACTCGAATTCATATACGATCCCCGCTAGTACGGCCGTAAGTCTACGGATTTACAACGCTACAATCAGGGGTTCGATTCCTCTAGGTGAGCTCAGCAGATAGCCCGATGTGGCTTTGCTGTAAAACAACACACACACAGGATTTGTATACAGTGGGTTATCTGTACTCTGCTCACCATGGGTATCGAAATATTGTTTCTTTCGTATACAAACCTCTATGCCACCGGGAGGCTCACATATGTACAGCGAGAAGACACTGAAAAACAAACTTTGAAATATACGTTTTTATCCCAACAAATTAGACAGTGTGTAAATGTTGTGGAAAACACTATTGATTTTAAATAAAAGATATTAAATAAAACGCCTTAAGCACGCCTTAACGCCTTTATCAAGCCTCTTGATAAAGAACTCGATGGTCTGTTGTGTAACAAACCCCGAGCAAAATGACATGTTAGGAATTCTCACTTGACATGTACAAAAGTTATGGTAGATAACTTCAGCAAATTAATGTTCTGTGTATTACTGAAAGCGCCCGAGATGAGGATACGACACATCACAGACCTTAATTAGATCTAGACACAGGGATTGGATACTAAATGCTACTGGCATGTATCACGTTGTAAGCATGGGGAGGAAATTATGTGCTGTACATTTAAAATCAATATTTACTGGTCAGACAGAGAGAATGATTGATCACCTTTAATTATTATACAAACGATATAAGGTAAACTTAGAAGACGCACATCTACACAGTCATATACGCATGGATCTATAAGTATTTCTTCCTGAAATAATATGTGTGTACAATAAAAGGATGGCGGTACCCGACGTTAAGACTTGTTTGACGATCACCGAGCAACGCAAAACGTATTAGGGAAAACTAAGAGGTGCCATATCTGTATTTCTTTAGACTTTTGTCAGTCTTCTTGGGTGGAAATAAAATTCTGCAACCTACACGTTTGTTTACTACATCTATCTCAAATAGTTTCTGTCACCCAAATACAAAAAGGGTTAGTCGACGTACTTGCAACTGCATTAAAACTAACTACGGCTGCTCCAAATTTAATAACTATCAGACAACTATAACAAAACATACAAGTATAACACAACTGAATCTCAACAAAAAAAACTAACTGTAACAGAATTATACCCAAAACAACAAACTAGCTATAACACAACTAGACGACCAGGTGGTTAAGGCACTCGCCTCGTAATCCGAGTGTCGCGTGTTCGAATCCCAGTCACACTAAACATGCTCGCTCTTTCAGGCGTGGGGGCGTAATAATGTTACGGTCAATCCCACTATTCGTTGGTAAAAGAGTAGCCCAAGAGTTTGCAGTTGGCAGTGGGTGGTGATAACTAGCTGCATTCACTCTAGCTTTAAACTGCTAAATTAGGAAAAGGTAGTGTGAAATTATACAAGAAACAAATCTTAACTTGCGTCTAAATAGGATAGTAAAATATCTGCCTACCTACAATGCTAAAAACGCTTCAAAAGCGAACATTTTAAATTCGCAGAATTTTTCTTAGATAAAAACTGTGAGAGAATTACGCCTGAATCTTAAAATTAGCTATATTAAAGTTGCACCGAAGCTGTAAATGATCAGAAAACAGTTAAATAAAACAGAAAAGATCACATTATAACGTAATTGCACCTAAACCACAATTAGTTACCTATATATCACATGTGCACCATAATTACGACATACACGTAAATAGCATTCGCGTTTACCCTGACAAACCCTGTAGATTTCATCGAGATATCTTTATCTCAAAACAGCTTATAACTACAACACCAATACTGAAATTGACATTGGAATTTTATGTCAAAAATAGCTAAGACTAGACTGGAAATACTTTTTCTTTACATGCTAATCATGCATATCGGTTGAAACAGATACATTTTCTTCACGATTGCTTCATTCTATGTATAGATGGGTTTCACTTGTTTAAGTGAAAGATGTGCAAGTTTCACAGAGGAGAAATTGGAATAAATCAATACGTTCAACCTATTTCAATCAACTCTCCGAATGTTTATGAGCATCGAGTTAGGCTTTAGATGGTTTTATTCATCGACAGACATATGGCATCTCCCATCTATTTAAAAAGCTGTTAATTCAGTTAGTTGTTAACTGAAACTGGATGTCATTCGTATAAGTACAGCACACATTACATGAATGTTACAGCTTTATATTTAATATGTATCTATATACACAATGTCGCGCTAAGAACACCGTGTCACCTATCGAACATGTAACAAAAGACTTCTAAAAACATACTACTACGATGCTAGGTGTAAGGTAGCATCAAAGGAAACTGAGAAAGCGTGAAAAAGCGGCTGGACTGTGGTCAGTCTCACAGGAATTATTGGTTTACTGCTGTAAGTCACTGGAGGAAACAACCGTCTTTCCTAGTTCCGTTGGTATGGAAACTATTATCCGATATAAGGTGTGTGTTTACTTATACCAAAGCCACATTGCGCTATCTGCTGAGCCCACCGAGGGGAAGCGAACCCCTGATTTTAGCGTTGTAAATCCGTAGACCTACCGCTGTACTAGCGGGGTGCTCCGATATACGGAAAACAGATTCAAGGTCAGGAAGAAAGGGACTAATCAGTACGACGTGAGTTTGGGAAAGAAATATAAAAGAAAGGAGTTCAACGAAAGAAAAAAGAAAACCTTTGGGTGCGAGAGAGAGAATGAATAAACTGAGAGGAGTGAAGGAAGAGAGCAAGATGTTGCCATTAAGAAAAGAAAATTATTTATAAACCGAATTATCGTTAATTATCAATAGTGAACAACAATTTGTGATGGTTAGAATGGTGTGGGTCACTTATTGGTGGGAGCAAAATAGCATGAATGAAGTTGATAAACATAAGATGGAAAAGCGAAGTGAGAGTGTAGTAAAATCATAGACACACACATACGTATATATAAAGACAAACCTCATATCACAAGAGATGGTAAATAGGTGTTGTAATGCTCATATTGTTTCGGGTCAAAATGCTCTTCCTTGGTGATTTAAAACTGATGTAACAGAAAGTTTGATTTCACAAAAAGCAATAAAACATAGAACATTCAAAATGAATTTAATGCAACAAAGAAAAATAAGCATACACGTAAGTCTTTGTTTGTTTTTGAATTTCGCATAAAGCTACTCGAGGGCTATCTGCGTTAGTCGTCCCTAATTTAGCAGTGTAAGACTACAGGGGAAGGCAGCTAGTCATCACCACTCACTCTTTGGCTACTCTTTTACTAACAAATAGTGGGAATGCCCGTAACATTATAAGGCTTCCACGGCTGAAAGAGTGAGCATGTTTGATGCAACGGGGAACTCGAACACGCGACATTCACATTGCGAGACAAGTGCCCTAACCACCTGGCCATAGTTGAGTTGTTAGTATGCAGTTTACATATGATGAAAGATTTTTTTTCAATCGCTTCTTGGAAACGATATTATTCATAGTAAAGGTTTTGAAATACAAAAAACACATTGTATGAACAAATGTAGGAGAGACTCACGTAGTAAGGCTTTGGACGAATGAGAAAGTCACTTAGTTTTAAGGCTATAACTTTCATCGTCGTTAAACAAGGGTGTATCAAGTTTTACATTTTCCATTTCATTGTTCTTTGAAGTTAAGCCTACCACGAGTATCAAAACTGGTTTCTATCGTTTTAATTCTACAGACATACTTCTGTACCACTGGGGTCAACATTTATAATAAATTCTTAATGAGTAATTAGATTTTGTAAATGGATATTTAAAAATGATGTTGAAATAGTATACAATGGTGTGAAAAACAGGTTAAGTACCTAACAGAAAAGCAAGTCCAAGAATGACTATAGCCCGGCATGGTCAGGTGGGTTAAGGCGTTCGACTCGTAATTTCAGGGTCTCGGGTTCGAATCCCGGTCGCACCAAACATGCTCGCCCTTTCAGCTGTGGAGGCATTATAATGTGATTGTCAATCCCACTCTTCGTTGGTTAAAAGAATAGCCCAAGAGTTGGCGATGAGTGGTGATGACTAACTAGCTGCCTTCCCTCTAGTCTTACACTGCAAAATTAGGGACGGCTAGCGCAGATAGCCCTTGAGTAGATTTGCGCGAAATTCTAAATAAATAAATGACTACAGAATGAAAGTCATACTTGAATTTAAACTATGGTATGAGAGACCATCGTTGATAAGTTTATAGATATCCAGAGTTTTAGTTGGAGGGAGAAGGGGGTTACTTGTACCTCGCGACTTTCGTAGTTTCTTTACTTCTCGCCCTTAATTACAGGAGAATATTGGTTTGATTTAGTTTGTTTTGAATTTCGCGCAAAACTACTCGAGAGCTATCTGTACTAGCCATCCCTAATTTAGCAATGTAAGACGAAAAGGAAGTCAGCTAGTCATCACCACCCACCCACTGCCAACTCTTGGGCTACTCTTTTACCAACGAATAGTGGGATTGACCGTAACATTATAAAGCCCCCACGGTTGAAAAGGCAAGCATGTTTGGTGCGATGGGGATTCGAACCTGCGACCCTCGGATTACGAGTCGAGTGCCCATGCCTGACCAGGAGAATATTCTCTACGGAAATTGCGAGTGCGACTGGTTACCCATGTACTTGCCCATAATATATATTTACAAAGACGAATCACATACGTACATTTGTACTGCTGAAGTGGAAGGTAGATGGACAGTTTGAATGTGTAATGTTGTTTATCCAACTTGCTCTTAAAAATAATTCATTGAACATATATATATAAATACAAACACATCAGACATCTAGATTAGGAATACCTAAGCATTCGCAAGGTGCAACTAGTTTTTAAATGTAAACTTGTTTAAAGTGTGATAAATGAATAAAAGAAATAATAAAAATGATTTTAAATAAGAAAATCTATTCTTTATAAAGCCATTCAACAGTATCAGTAACCTTTTGATACAATACATTTAGAAAAGTACCCCACTGGTACAGCGGTAAGTCTATGGAATTACAACGCTAAAATCAGGAGTTCGATTCCCTTCGGTAGACTCGGCAAATAGCTCGAAGTGGCTTTATTATAAGAAAACACACAAACTCAGACACATTTAGAAAAACAAAATTCAAGTTGACGAAAGGCTGTTAGAGTTCGACAAACATTAATTTGTTAAGGTTGTGGGAAAAGGTCTTCGTTGTTGTCTCCCGCTAGTACAGCGGTATGTCTCTCTACGGATTTACAACGCTAGAATCAGGGCTGCGATTCCCCTTGGTGGGCTCAGTTCCTATAAGAAAACACACACACTGCGTTGCTTTTAATTACGCTCGCAGGTGAGTAAGAGACGATTTTACGAAATGTATATGAAATTCGTTCTCTATGAATATGTATAGTTTGAAAGATTTTAGACACGAGTGTCATTCCTCACAATTAAAAGTCAGAGCACTGATTTGTTTGGTATAAAGCTCGTCAGCTCAGATTCTTGACGATTGGTTCAGCCTTTCGTTGAGTCGCGAGGCACATTTTACTTAGTTTCAAAGTTATGCTCAATTATGGGTTTGGAGAGAATAGTGTATAAGGACTGTACTTTGGTTGTGCTAACTGTAAATGACCGAAATGTGGGCATCTTGTACGAGCTGCCTTTTGAGTGTTAAACGTATCTATGTAATGGAGTCACGTGTGTATTAACCGATCTTCAACAAACACGTTTCAATGGAAATGATGGAAATTGGATTTTTTTCAGCTTTTTTATCAGTAGATTACTGTTTTATTCCAACATCTTTAAAATGTTACCAAAAAAATCCTACGCAAACTAGTCTTGATTTCAAACTTACAATATTATTATATTTGCATGTCTTATTCAAAGCCAATATCTGTATCCTTGTAAAGATATCTAGGACTTTAAAGGAAAGGGGTAATTTAAATGGTTATTTAAAGCCTTCCAGTTGTCCGTAATTAGCCAAGCTTTTGAAAAGTGATAGAAACAAATTGAGAAATATAGGATATAAATATTTAAAATACATAGTATTTCTGGATTCCTCTTACGTGTATATATTATTTCTTCTATTGAGATGTTCGAGTGTGTTAATTTATTTCAAATACCCTATTTCTACCCTAATCAGATAAAGTCACGTATTAGAGGCACGTCTAACTGAAATGACCTTGCAACTATTACAAGAACTTCATATGGGATCACGTACATCCTTTGTCAACTCTTAGCCTAAAGCATATCTACTGCTAACTCATTTTACCTAACTTTCTTTTCGCGAGAAACTCTAACTCTTCTAAAGCAGTTTTCTCTGTAAAGCATTTGTGCTGTTTAGAACGTGCATCGACTACAATCTTAAGATAAATATTTAGGATTTGACTTTTTTATTTTCTTATCGTGGCTAAAGTCCAAGAAAACGTGTCACACTGCAGAAGCAGTGAATAGATTTTAGACCAATCAGTTTGAAGCACTAAATCTTAAAAACACAACAGCAACGCTTCTTTTGTGATTATTGTATTTATAAGAAACAAAATAGGACTTCAAACCCAAAACAGGAATACTGGTAGCCAAGGATGAATACTTGGTGCATTTCAGTTCTAATGATGTTTTAAATTCCATCTTATACACGTTACTGAAAATAGCTTGTTATTACGTTGGTCAGGCGGTTAGAGCAGTCAACTCGTAATCTGAAGGTCGCGGGTTCGAATCCCCATCCTACCAAACATGTTCGCTCTTTCAACTGTGGGGGCGTTGTAATGTTACGGTCAGTCCCACTATTCTTTGGTAAAAGAGTAGTCCAAGAGTTAACGGTGGGCGGTAGTGACTAACTGCCTTCCCTCTAGCGTTACACTGCTAAATTAGGGACGGCTAAAGCAGATAGCCCCCTCGTGCAGTTTTGCGCGAAATTCAAAACAAACCAACTGCCATTACGTGAAGTACATTACAAAAACAACAAAGTCAAAATGTTCCGATCAAACTAGTCAATCTTTAAAGAAACGTCACCTTTAAGTTATGAAGTGAAAGTGTCAAGATTTGGTACTCAAAATCTAAGAACATTTTATTGGTCAATAACAGCCGTGAAACGTAGAATACATTAGAAACACGTTTCATTACCACATGTGATTAAAATATTCACGCAGTTTCAACATCATCAGACACATCTTCAGAATGGTGTGAAAGTGAAGGTAACATTTTGATATTATAAGAACGAACAAAATACGTCTTAAGAATCTGGTGCTCGTTGATTAGAACAAGTGAAATGTAATCATCATATACAATTCATATAATAGTTTCTTATAAGGGTAACAAATACTTAAGGTTCGAAAGATCGTATACAATATTCGTAGAATATTTTTATACCCTCTGCTTTTCAGAAGAAACTGAAATATATTTATCCAACAACGTGCCAAAACACAAACTGTGAAATATTTCCAGGCTAAATATCTATTAGAATTTTAAAACATCTTAAAATGTAATTTTTATGGTATGTGTGATAACATCTTGCAGCTGTTAACCTTTGCTCTTCTTGCCTTATGATGGTTCATATATACATATAAATTTATGAACATATGACAATCTATATTTGATTCTGAGAAACAGCATTACCAAACAGCTGGAGATAGTGAATGGTAGTAATATTAGATTGTTAATTGTGTTACAGGTGTGTGATTTGGTAACTGATATTAGTTATAACAGATGGTTGTACAAATCATCTCGCACTACAATACTGTTTGCTTGTTATGTTTCATCCCTGTGTGTGTGTGTTTGTGTTTTTGTTAGCAAAATTTCTCGAAAACAGCTGAATGGATTTGGACGAATGTTGGTATACATTTGAACATAACCCACTTAGAATAGATTAGTTTCAGAAATGTCAAGGTCAAAAGTAAATGTCACAGCAATGTCACGAAAAAAATCCCTATCTTTTATCAGGGGAACTGAATTTTTACACTATTTTTGCTCTGTAACTCAGTCAAACCTGAGAGGATTTTGATGAAACTTGGTAAACATATGCACAATATTATTTCTCATTGTTCTACTAGAAATAGTTTGTGTACGTTGAAAGTAATGGACGTACAAATACATTTTATTTTTTGTTTGGAAGGTCGAATATGATCAACGCTGCTTCATTGAGTGCTTTTTCAGTTTGTTTGGGTCTTTAACACTAGGCCTTGCATGGCCAAGCGTGCTAAGGCGTGCGACTCGTAATCTGAGGGTCACGGATTCGCATCCCCGTCGCACGAATCATGCTCTCTCTTTCAGCCATGGGGGCGTTATAATGTTACGGTCAATCCCACTATTCGTTGGTAAAAGAGTAGCCCAAGAGTTGGCGGTGGGTGGTGATGACTAGCTGCCTTCCCTCTAGTCCTACACTAATAAATTAGGGACGGCTAGCACAGAGAGCCCTCGAGTAGCTTTGTGCGAAATTCCAAAAAAAAAAAAAAAGGATATACTCTACATTGAATGTCAGGAAAATATGACGCCCTTTACCGTCAGTATTATATTAAAAGTAATTGTTTTTTACGTTTTAAATTCATTTTCTAAGGCTATTTAACCTCATGATGGACGCAGATTGCAAATAAAAACAGATATCTTACACCTCCCCCATCTATTTACATATATAACATAAAATAATGCAGAGGAGCAAACAAGAGACCTATTCGTCCATCTACGATATTCCACTCTCTAGACTCAACTAAACCTATTAACTAAATTAATTAATTGAAAAAAAACAAACTCAAAGCTAAGCTTTCATTCATACTGGTCAAGCCTCCTCTTAGAACTCTACTTAAATTTACTGCCTTCACAATATTCAGAGATTTTAACCTCTCTTCAAGGACAATCCTTCCATCTCAGGCAGCAATCTAGTAGCATTCCTTCGAACTATTTCCAGCAACTCAATGTCCTTCCTAAACTAAGGAACTCAAGACTGAACACAATACTCTAAACGTGGCCTCACCAGTAACCCATACAATTTATTTCCATAGTATTTATAACAGGAAATACAATAAGCATCAATAAAACACCTTTATTAGATTCAAATGTATACAAGATAACTGCTTTTATTCAAAGGTAATGATTACGTTTTCTGATACTTTGAGAAACACACATTCTTTCGTCTTTTATTGTCAGAAATAAAACGAAATAGAAGGTTGATTAAAGAAAAAAGTGAAAGAATGGGAAAAACGTGAGCCTTTCTATTCCCTGTAAATAGCTGAAAGCTAACTGTGAAAGGTAAAGAAAAGAAGATCACGTTCTCTTAAAACTTTTCTGATGGGTAAAACAATAAATGACTAAGCCTCGCTCAGCCATTACTGTTACTGTTGCACTTGGATTCATTTAGGCCTAACAAACTTTCGCAAAGGATTACACGTCAATGCTGTGATAAGAAGAAAACAAAGTAAGATAAACGTGTCTTTGTCATGACTTGTGGCATTTTAAAGGATAACTTCTTAAGAACACTTTCTGGTTTCATTTTAATTTTCTATTCCCTTAAACAAAAAACAGAGAATGAAGATATATCAGAATACTGGCAAAAGCTTCTTTCTCCCAGGGAGCATGGCATGGCCAGGTGAATTAAGGCGTTCGACTAGTAATCTGAGGGTCGCGGGTTCGAATCTCCGTTATAACAAACATGCTCGCCCTTTCAGGCGTGGGAGCGTAATAATGTGACAGTCAACACCACTATTCGTTGGTAAAAGAGTAGCTCAAGAGTTGGCGGTGGGTGGTGATGACTAGCTGCCTTCCCTCTAGCCTTACACTGCTAAATTATGGACAATCAAACAAAATTTGTCTAACTTAATATAAAAATATTCCACGAACTATTTTTCCCTACAATTTTGAGCCAAGTGACTCGGATTTCAGAAAAGAATTACAATAATTTATGTGACAGTAATATGTTTCAGGGAAACATCTAAATTTAAAGGTAAAATCAGATGAGCTTAAGCCTTATATCTGTCACGTTTTATAAGGTTTTTCAGAGTAAATCTATAATTCGAAATTTATCTTAGACTAATAGAAATATTTCTATACACTAATTTTACTGAAAGGTTCTAATATTTTGCACTTTTCAAGCATCCCATTTCACTATGTTATGAGATTTTTTTCACTTCTTTATAACAATTCTAAACTTAATTTCAAAATTAGATTTAATATTTCACATGAAATAAAATAAATAAAAGTGCCATGGGAAGTTTAATTAAGTCAAATAAAAAATACATAAACATTAGCCTACACTGGGAGAGATCTGTTTGTTTGTTTGTTTTTTAATTTCGCGTGAAGCTACACAAGAGTTATTTGTGCTAACCGTCCCTAATTTAGCAGTGTAAGACTAGAGGGAAGGCAGCTAGTCATCACTACTCACCGCCAAATCTTAGGCTACTCTTTTACCAAAGAATAGTGGGATCGACCGTCACATTATAACGTACTCATTGCTGAAAGGGCGTGCATGTTTCGTGCGACGTGACTTCGAATTCGCGACCTTCAGAATGCAAGTCGAACGCCTTAACCCACCAGGCCATGCCGGGCCGACATATTTTGTATGATTAAGCCTAAATAACATAGCAAATAATATATTTGATGATTTAATTACGACGTATTTGTAAGTTCAGTCAACAAGTTACAGTTACCATAGTTTGTGCCCACCATATCCTACTTTACATCTTTGATTCTCGTTTGAAGTGTTTTGAAGATTAAATTTGAGCTCTACAAAGAAAAAATGTCCCTCTTATCTTGAAAACGATCGCATAAGATTATTATTACATTAGATATTTTTGTTGCTTTTAATGTAGTTCTGGATGAATACACGTTTTATTTTAAGCATATGAGCTTACGTTGCTAACAGTATGTTTAATTTGTGAGAATCTGTATTGAGGCGTTTCCATGGCATACGTAAAAGTTCATGCAATTTTGTTGTTTAAATGAAAATTTAATGATTTCTGGAAACGCGTTCTAGTTTTTAATTCGTTCGTAAGTCGATAAAAGCGGATAATTTTGTAAAGTATTTATTAAAATAGTAAAATGTTACCAAAGTAAGAACTTTTAATAAAACTAAAAAATAATAATAAAGCTCAACTTCTACTCCACCTAGTGTTCGTTTCTAACATTTCTGTCTCTTAATCCAACCCTTTGACTGGTTTCAACAATGCAATCCTCATCACCAATTCGTTGTTGTTTTGTGACAACTTTACATCCTAACTCATTTTCGTAGCTATTTCCAAACGCCCCTAAAACTAATATGAGATTATTTTTGAAATATATTAAAGTGTTTATTCTTGGTTTTTCCAAATATTATAAATTAGCCTGTTATCACCATAGTAACTTTGATCTTTCTTACTTGGCACAAGTTATAACAACAAACGGTTATTCCTGTTTCTCACTCAAATGCAGTGGAATGATTTTTGTTTCTCTCTCAGCGCGTGAATAGTACAATTAAAGAAATGTTCGTCTGATTTTTATCAAATTCGGTGCGAAAGTTCAGTTGTCCCCTAAAGACCAAAAGTCTTTGTTGCCTGAATTATCTAGCCCTAAAATATCTAGATAATTTATATCCAACTGTAATTAATAAAGTTAAATTTTAGCGTCAGAACTTCCGACTACGTACTAAAAATAACATTAGGTTGCAGCTTGTCATAGAATTTTACTGATCTTTGTTTCACAAGTCTAACTGCTGGTGTATGTTCAACATTTATACATCACACGTTCAATAACAAACGAAACGTTATTGAGTTGGGGAAAGTATTGGAAGTGCGTAATGTAAATATATTGTTTGAAAACCAGAAGGTGTCACCATGAAGTCGCTGTCACGAATTGTGATGACGCTGTTGTTCACACCTAATGTTTTTGCAGCATGTGACTGGACAATGTCTGAACAAGAAAATAGAAATGAAGCCAATAGAAATACTTATTTCCCTTACAAATTGTTGAAAATAAAAAAAATATATCAATGCTGTAAAATAAAACCATGTACAGCCACTGAAGAAACTGCATGACAACGAAAATATCAGGACGAGAAGTGGATAATTGGATGAAACAGCCAGAAAAGATTATAAACATTGTCTTTTCCAACAGGAACCATATTTAGAACAATCCAAACATTTAACTTACGTCGAAGAACAAACTACTGATAAAATACTGCTGTTTCCTGATTCATATATATTTTGTAACATATGCATACATAAATATATACCTATATATAAACACAAAACGTTTGTCAAATTATTTTTTGCTGATCTAATGCATCTAAAATTACTTAATAAGAACAGATATGTTTAATTTTAATGTATCGTCAAGTTAATTATATAACAATTAAGGTTTAGGTTTCGATTTGGGGAAAAAAACAAGACGAGATAAAGCTTGTATGTTAAAATGAACGACCCTTTCTCCTTTTTGAAAGTAATTAACACTAGCTAAACGACAAGGTCTGAAACCCCTGACATCAAAGTATAGACATACCTCGGTTAAAACTACTGGCCAAATTCAGGGCAGCCAAGAACAGTTTCCTACCTCTTTATGGGGCTACTCGCAATCCAAAATAAGGGTTGATTATCACATATGAAAGCACTGAAAGTGTTTGACAACTATATTGCAATTCGAGCCCTAAACCTTCTGATGCGCAGCTTTGTAAGCTAGCTACTTGGCTACGCCCTGTCCTTGGGAATAATAAGCTTTATTATTAAACCAAGTTCGATTCTCATTTAAAGTAGTAATTTGCATTTAAAGATTATTACAACTTTTTACTTTCTTCGTCTAGTTAATTGCCACTTACGAACAAAGCGATTAGCGCTCGCTACATAATTTTGCCAGTCAGCTAAGAAACGAGAAATGTGACATTTTTTCTAAATAAAATATTCGTTTCAGTTTTGCATTTTTGTTTTGACTCAACATTTAGTAGTTAATTATTTAAAGCCTGATTTGTATCACGCTAGAACTGAAATTTTAAATTAAAGATTAACTCTAAGACAATTACAAGGTAAAATGAGCTAACAAGTGATTAGTAATTAAAAGTAATGTACTTAAAAGAACTTTACAACAGCTGCTATCAAACACGCTAAAGCTCTACAGTAATACAGCTTTAAGCTATCGGATTTTGACGTACGTTAGAAAGTATGCGCAGAAACATTATGTGTGCAGTGTCAGAACATTTCTTATCATTCTTCTGATTTGTTCATGCTGTTTCCACGTGCCTTCTTTTGTTTCATATTTTATCTTTTACGTTAAATTTCCAATACTCAATTTGCGTGGAATGTATTCTACATTAAAGGAAGAGTGTTCGAAATGAAACACTGAAAATTATATACACGATAATTTATTACTTGTTCGTCTTGGTTCACCAGTTTTGTTGTTGTTTTTTTCCTTTTCCGTGCTATATTTTTCATGAAAAACTCCATTTATAAACTGTTTATCGTATAACCATAGATAACTATAATGAAAATTCAATAAAGATCACCTAAGATAGTTAAAAATCTATTACTTCACGTTACGTTTCATATTCACCTTCCTTGCTTCTTCTTGATTCTTGGATCCAGTCGAGGTTTATTTTTCCCTTAAGGTGATCTAATCTATTAAAAATGGATGTTTGTTTGTTTTGTTTTTGAATTTCGCACAAAGCTACTAAAGAGCTATCTGCGCTAGCCGTACCTAGTTTTGCAGTGTAAGACTAAAGGGAAGGCAGTTAGTCATCACCACCCACCGCCAACTCTTTGGCTACTCTTTTACCAACGAATAGAGGAATTGACCGTAACATTATAACGTCCCCACGGCTGAAAGGGCGAGAATGTTTGGTGCGACGGGATTCGAACCCGCGACCCTCAGATTACGAGTAGAACACCTTAACCCACCTGGCCATGCCGGACGAAAAGGGATCAATCGAAAAATCTACCAACTGATTTTCGAAGTGTTTTTTTGAAGCAAAGCGGTGTTACTGTTATGCAAATGGCACATAATTAAAGTCACCTTATTTTAAATTGTTTGTTTGAAATTAACCACAAAGCTGTAGAAGAGGTTGTCTGTGCTCTGCTCATCACGAGTATCGAAACCCAGTTTTTAGTGTTGTACGTCTGCAGGCATATCACTATGCCGATCTTATTTCAAATACTTGTATACATATATTATACAATTCATTCACTATTTTGTAAGTTTTCTTACACAAAGCACCAATAAAATATTAGAATATTGAATAACACCGACAGGAAACCGAAAGCACTCAGAACTCACTTGTTACATCAGAGAAATGTTAAACAACGTATGGTGTTAAAACAGATATGTTATTTTTACTGATATATGTTTCTGATAATGTCAGTGTTATTTATTATAATTACCTCTTAGATTGTTACAATCAATGCATGTTATTAAATCATCATATTTATTAAATTTATCTTTTAGATTGTTATAGTTAGTTCCTGAAATCAAATAATCATATTTATTAGAATTATCTCTTAGACTGTTATAATCAATTCATGTTATCGAATCGTCATATTTATTAGAGTTATCTCTTAGATTATTATAACTAATTCATGTTATTAAATCATCATATTTATTAGAGTTATCTCTTAGATTCTTATAATTAGTTCCTGTAATTAAATTATGATATTTACGTACGCTAGCCGTACGTAATTTTGCAGAGTAAGACTAGAGGGAAGGCAGTTAATCATCACCACCCACCGCCAACTCTTGGGCTACTCTATTTCAAACGAATAATTGGATTGACCGTTACATTATAACGCCCCCACGGCTGAAAGGACGAGCATGTTTGATGTGACGGGGATTCGAACCCGCGTCCATCAGGTTACCAGTCGAGTGAAATATCTTGGTAAACGTATCAAACATATATTATTAGTTACATTTTTAGATGACATCCGACAATTTATTTATGTCTACGTATATACTTATATATACTTTTATGTTAAAGAAAACCAACAAAAACGATTATTTTGTATTTCATGGCTCAAAGTCAAAGGTAACGCAGCAGTTTGAGTGTATTATAATATCCAATTGAATTCATCATGATCTATAAATGGAGAAAACATGTTGGTCTAAATATACAGTAGTGCAAAGAATTAACGTTGCGTAGGCCTTTTGTAGAGTGTGACAAGTTACTTTAGGTGTAAATATATTATCCTATTATTACTATGAATAAACGACCTTATAATACCAAAATGTTGTTTTTATTTAATTAGACACTCAACGTTTCGCTTTACAGCTTCATCAGGAGTGTTCGTTAAAACACAAATTGAAACTGACGGTATAAAAGTTTTGAACTGTAATGAGTCTACTATATTACCAGTCAAAAATACGAACTGTTACATCTGATATTTCATGAATCATGACTTTTACATCTGTCCAAATTATTTAGGATATTAAGTGTTAAATATTAATCTCGCTAATACTGTACATTGTAAATAACTAAAATACGCTGCTGGCCAAAATCTTAAGGCCAATGAACATAAAGAAAAAAATATTCATTTTGCATTGTTAGACTCAACTACTTGTTTGAGTGGAGCTTCGAAATATGAAAATAAGAAAAGGGAAAATAAAAATAAAAAACTTTTGTAGCATTTAATAGGGAAAATGTGAACACTATAAAATTAGCCTAAATACTAGCTGGTCAAAAGTTTAAGACCATACCAAAAAGAGGTCCTAAACAGGGTAGGAAATGCTCAACAAGAGGTCTCATTAGTGAGTTACATGACTGTCATTGCGAATAACTGCAAACATTCACTTTGACATGGTCGATATAAGCGTTTGCAGAAGGCTGGCTGGAATGTTATTCCAAGTGGTGAAGATGGTTTCACGAAGATCATGCACTGTTTGGAATTGACATCCATTTCTATAGACTTCCCTTATCATCCACCCCCAAACATTTTCAATGGGGTTCAGTTTGGACGAACACGCTGGATGGTCTAAAAGAATCACATCATTCGCCATAAAAAATTCTTTTCCTGCAGGAATTGTGTATTGCAGCGTTGTCCTGCTGAAAGATCCAGTCATTTCCACACAACAAGGGCCTTCAGTCAATAAGAATGCTCTCTACAACTTGCCAATGTAGGTAGCTGCTGTTTGACGCCCCTGTATAACCTGAAGCTCCATTGTACATGGAAGGAGAAAACACTCCAGATCATGATGGAACCTCCTCCACTGTGTCGTGTAAAAACTATCTCCTGTGGGATATCCTTATCGTGCCAGTAAAGTTGGAAGCCATCTGGACCATCCAGGTTAAATTTTTTCTCATCAAAGAACAAAACCTTTGTCCATTTTTTACGTCCCATGTTTGCTACTTCTCAGCAAAGTTTAACATGGCCTTTGAAGACGTTTACGATTTTTAAATCCTTTCTCTCGTAGATGCCGTCTTATTGTTCTTGAGGTGCATTCTGCGTCCGTGAGGGCCTTAATCTGGTTCGACGATCGGCTGGTGTCTTGCCGGACAACCCGTCGAATCCTCCTGCTCAACGCCGGCAAAACTTTCTTGGGCCGACCACTTGAAACTTTCGTTCCGTATCCCTCAGGGTCTTTTAAGAAATTTGCAACAGCAGTTTTACGACGCTCAATCTCACCAGCGATGGCACGTTGAGAAAGACCTTTCTTTTGCAGCTCGACAACTCTGCCACGTTTAAACTTTGTCAACCTTTTAGCCTTTGCCAAGTTTTTACCCAATGTAACACAGCAGATGTCAGTGGGAGATGTTGACAACTCTAATGCTTGAACACAAAAGACCTATTTCGTGTTTCAGTATGGTCTTAAACTTTTGACCAGCTAGTATTTTGGCTAATTTCATAGTGTTTACAATTTCCCTATTAAATGCTAAAAATTTTTTTTTTTTCTTTTCTTATTTTCATCTTTCGAATCTCTACTCAAATAAGTGATTAAGTCTAACTACGCAAAATGCATATTTTTTCTTTATGTTCATTGGTCTTAAGATTTTGGCCAGCAGTGTATATACTGAGTAATTTAAATTTAAAACTTTAAATTACTTTAAGATGCAAAAACTTACAAATTTTTACCTTATTTAACAAGCGGCGAGATAGCACAACCTGTATGAATGTACCAAAAGTAGTTTATTAGGCAAATTACACCTGTCTAAATACACCACAACGTTTGAAGGTTACCTCACCAAATGAAGGGATAAGAGATGATCAAACCGAAGCTGATCGTTTCATAAAAATGGGAGGATAATTTATGAAATTTAGAGAATAATGTGAGTAATGTTTGATATTAATTATCATATAATGGTAGGTATTAATTATTATATAATATTTTATAGTAATTATTAGATAATGTTTGGTGTTAGTTATTAGCTAATGTTTGATATTATTTATTACATAATGTTAGATATTAGTTACTAGGTAATGTTTGATATTAATTATCATATAATGGTAGGTATTAATTATTAGCTAATGTTTGATTTTAATTATTAGATAAAATGTGATACCAATTATTAGATAATTTTAGGTATTAATTGCTAGCTAATGTTTGATATTAATTATTAGATAATATTTGATTATTAAATAAAGTTAGGTATTGGTTATTAGGTAATGTTAGATATTAATTATTAGATAATGTTAGATATTAATTATTAGGTAATGTTATATATTAATTATTAGATAATGTTATATATTAATTATTAGGTAATGTTATATATTAATTATTAGATAATGTTAGATATTAATTATTAGGTAATGTTATATATTAATTATTAGGTAATGTTATATATTAATTATTAGATAATGTTAGATATTAATTATTAGGTAATGTTATATATTAATTATTAGATAATGTTAGATATTAATTATCAAATAATTTTAGACATTATCATAGTTTTAACTTTCTTTGGTAAATGTTTGAACTTGCGTTGGAATATGTGCAGTTTAGATAAAAAAAGTTATTTATATCTTGTATAAACTATGGTAGTTATGTAATCTACACAGAGTTAACGGGCATATAATATCGTAACAACTGTTATTCTAATAAATGGTCTACCTAAATAATTTTTCAACCACTTATGAGTTGTTTTGTGTAGAGGCCGGCTTTATAAGCTTCAATAACTATCGTCTGCAACGGACGTGGTGGTCATAGTCTCGCTGAAATACAATTATAGAATCTTCTTCTTTTCAAAATAAACCTAGGGGACTGTGAAAGTACATGGTGGTGAAAATGATTATATACGTCTAACAATATTCTTTTATGACAAAATAATATATTGTTATCATGCTTCGCTGACAAAGGCCGTTTACACCAAGATTTGTATTCTATAACATTATCAAAGAGACAATGTTATTTTAATACAACAATTGTTTACGTTGCGTTACACACCCACACACATATATAATATATATATCAAAACTGTGACTATTTCAATGTTATGTTGCTTTAGTGAAGACAAATTTGATAAAACGTTTCAAATAAACAGTTTTGTAAGATGTTCTATACATAAATATCTGGTAGTTTTCATTCGCTATAAATGAAGGTTATTCATCACTTACATGTTTTTAAGTTAAACTGGTCTCTCTCTCTTTGTCACAATAAAGAGGCAGGACAGGTGGGGCGAGAGAATCAGTCCAAAGAAAATTAGAAAATAAGATTTTCCATTATTATGACTGGTCTTTATTTTCAATGATGATGTTTGTTTGTTTTGTGAATTTCGCACAAAGCTACTCGAGGGCTATCTGTGCTAGCCGTCCCTAATTTAGCAGTGTAAGACTAGAGTGAAGGCAGCTAGTCATCACCACCATCCGCCAACTCTTGGGCTACTCTTTTACCAACGAATAGTGAGATTAACCGTCACATTATAACGGCCCCACGGCTGAAAGGGAGAGCAAGTTTGATGAGACAGGGATTCGAACCCGCGACCCTCGGATTACGAGTCGAACGCCTTAACACACTTGGCTATGCCGGGCCCTCAATAATGATGTGACATGCCAGTTTTGAGTAATTTGTAAGTGAACATTTTCCGATGCATAACTAGCTTTTACATGGACATGAACATTTATCTATCTGTATCTCGACATTTCAATCTTTCTGGTCACTAAGTGTAAAAAAACCAATAATTTCTTTTCTTTGATTTTTGTTAGACTTATCAAAGTTGCTTTTCATACCACGAGGCTGGCCTGGCATGGCCAAGCGCGTAAGGCGTGCGACTCGTAATCCGAGGGTCGCGGGTTCGCGCCCGCGTCGCGCTAAACATGCTCGCCCTCCCAGCCGTGGGGGCGTATAATGTGACGATCAATCCCACTATTCGTTGGTAAAAGAGTAGCCCAAGAGTTGGCGGTGGGTGGTGATGACTAGTTGCCTTCCCTCTAGTCTTACACTGCTAAATTAGGGACGGCTAGCACAGATAGCCCTCGAGTAGCTTTGTGCGAAATTCAAAAACAAACAAACAATACGACGAGGCTTCTGTAATCGCCTCAGTTTTGTCGACAGCTGTTGTAGAAATTGACGATTTAGTACGAGCGCTAGCGCTTGCTGTCTTGCTCGTGATATCAAATGACAAGGCTCACTTGACGGCAACAGAGATAAAAGAGGCGTAGACTTCGTAATGAACTCTATGAAATAATCCGCTCACGTAGGCAATTCTTGATGCAGGAGATGTGAATTAGCTTGACACACACACGTATTATATATACATATAACGGCAAATCATAATTTAGCGAGTTTTCTGAATGTGTCGGAAAGAAATGACAGTAGAAATATTTTTAGAAAGGTAACAGTTTTGCTCTAGATTATTGTTTAACTTTCTCACATTTCTGATACTTATTCCTCAGTTTTCTGGTGATTTAGTGTTAAGTTTCAGGGTTTATAACACTTAAATTCGGTGATCAATCTATCCTTCTTCTCACGACAGTGTTTGTTTGCTTTGTTTTTATTGAATTTCGTTCAACGCTACACGAAGGCTATCTGTCTTAGCCGTCCCTAATTTCGTATTGTGAAACTAGAAGAAAGGCGGCTAGTCATCACCACCCACCGCCAACTCTTTGGTTACTCTTTTACCAACGAATAGTGGGATTAACCGTCACATTATAACGCTCCCACGGCTGAAAGGGCAAGCATGTTTGGTGCGACCGGGATTCAAACCCACTTCTTTCACATTTAGAGTCGAGTGCCTTAACCACCTGGCCATGCCGGGTCCCCACGACAGTGAGATAAAACAAATATTTTCATGGTACAAGTTTCTCAGGTGTAGAATGGGTATACCATTCAATCTTCCACTAATGTATATAAAAACATACATATGTGTGTTTCGTGCAGTGAGAAGTTTGATATGGCCTGATGAGTAGGGTGCTCTACTTGCAATCTGTGAGCCGAGGGTTCGAGTCTCTTCACTGAGCATGTACGCCCTTTTTCAGCCATTCTGATGTGACGGTCAATTCCACTATCTGTTGAAAGCGAGAGAAGCCCAAGCGTTAACTCACGTTATTCTCTCTAGGCTTAGCATGACCAAGTGTTTTAGGCACTCGACTCACAATCTGCAGAGTGAAGCCTCGAATCCCTTTACTGAACAAGCTCGCTCTTTCAGTTGTGGGTGGCATTGTTATATATCGATCAATCCCACTATTCGTTGATAAAAAGAAGCACTGACCACCAGTGATCCAGAGTTAAGCCTGAAGACTTATAATACTGAACACTGAATTTCGATATCCAAAACACATATAAAAGGCTAGCTGAAGAAGTAGCGTGTGTTGTAATTGGTGTGGACTGGCTGCCTTCTATCGCTTAAAATGTAGTGCAAATAGTCCTCGGGTAGCTTTATGCGGAAATCAACAAAACAAACGAACGAATCGTAGCTGTATAAAATTCTCTTTCTTATTAACTTTTAACTGTTGTGTTGTTATGCAAATTGAAGAATTGTTGTTGATTTTTTTACATGTTGCAGTTTAAATGGTCAGCAGTTTTAATCACCATCTTTGTTTATATAAGTATATTTTTATAACATCAGACAACAACAAAACATGCTACTGAAGAAATCTCAAGTGATTTGGAGTAATTTGATGTTGCTCATTTCAAAATGTTATCAAAATTCACCCATCGTGTCTAGACGTTGAATTATTATAATATTTCAATATTTTATCAGCACTGTGATGTATTATTCAATCAACTCAGTACGATAGATTTATGCTGTGAAATTAGGTTTAGTTGGCAAGTTTAATGGGTAAAAGGCCTACATTTTTGATAACTTCGAACACTGATTTTATTGTATTGGTGTAAAGTTTGAAATATATTGTTTATATACGCTATTTATTCTTGATATGATTGTAGCAAAGTGTAACACGTTTGCTTCGTTTCCACATACACCAGTTCCATTACTTGTTTGGTTTGCTAGAACATTCGAAAAATCTTTTGTCTAAGCATAAATGGCGTGAAGTTAAAAGCCTCTTTTCTCAGTTGCTTCTCATTCACTCAGTTGGTCACTTCGTCTTACTCCACATACAGTCAAAACAAGGTTCGATTTTTTCTCACATCATAACGGTGATATAATGAAATTCTACAAAAAGTTGTTGTTGTTTTTTAATCTTTTAAACTCTAGTTTTGAAAACATAAATTATTTTATGTATTTTTGCAGAAAATAATTTAAAATTCTGGCTGCCTCTAGTTCAAATAAAGTATAAATGTGCAAAAATTAACCACGCTACATTTTTGAAAATTGCATAACAGTTTCTCGAAAATAAAACATGACACACAAGGTGAAGATAGCTTACTACCATTATTTTGAGTGAAACTTTGGTGATCAAGATGAACATTCAGCTCCACATATGTGTTGTACAGTTTGCACATCTGACTTGACACAGCAGCTAATTCTTAAGATATCAAATATACTATTTCCAATTCTCTTGTTATTGCGTGAACAAAGAGATCGGTTATATAACTGACTATTATTTTTGCATATTTAATGTTTCTTTATATTCAAGAAAAACTAAACAGTGCATTAAATATCTAAATTTTGCAACTGAGAATGGTATTTCAGTGCCACATCCACCAGTAAACTGGGAGACAGAAGAGTTAACCTGCGAATAATACAATGAATTTTCTTCATCTAATAATTCTATTTTTGTGGTGTCTCAACATAAACTGCCTAATCTGATCACATAAAAAGAGCTAAGTGACCTGATTCATGACTTGTCTCTACCAAGCCTTCATGGGGAACTCCTTGGCTCTCGTTTATAATAATGGAATTTACTAACACCAGGAAGAAGAGTTTCACTTTACCAAATTCAACACTTTATGTTTCTCTACAGATATTGATGCACAAATGAATGAATTAGGTATTAAACATCGTCCTCGAAAACGGAAACTTTTTATCGACTTACCTAAAGTTAGTATATAAACTGTAATTTTGCACAACGGGAGGGCAAAGCCATCGATTCTTGTTGCTCGTGCTGTAAACATAAAAGGAACTTATCAAAGATGCAAGTTACATTTGAAGCCATTAATCATAATCACCATAGGTGGAATATGTAGTGATATAAAAGCTATAGCAGTCTTGCTAGATATGCAGAATGGTATACCACAAATTCTAACTTTTATGTCTCTGGGACAGCCCAGATGATTAAAATCATTTTAAAACAAAGGGATGGACAGTATGAGAGAATAACACACTAGAGAAACACAGTATCGAGTAAAAACTTTAGTGAATCTTCAAAACGTATCTATCCATCACTTCATATTAGACTGAGACTCATGAAGAAGTTTGTAAAAAGAAACAAAACAAGATTGTAATTTGTCTAACAAGGACGATAGAATCCTGCGATGATGGGAGATTACTGTTGATTTTTACAGCGTGAAACTGAGAACACAAACAAAATGTACAACAATTCAAGCAAGTATTTTGTAATAAAAATAATACCATGATGAATATTTTCACCGTAATCTGAATATATTTTCTGTATATAATTGCATTATACTCATCGTTTGCATAAACTCGTATTGCTATTATTATGAACATTCTTAAGTATCATTTTCAACGAATGAATAAAGTTATTAAAGAAACAATTGCTATTTTTACCATACAGAAGACTGTTTTAAATAACTCTATCACAACTCGAAAACTAGAGGTAAGCAGCAAATTTCAACACGATTTTTAGAATTTGTATTATCAAATTACTCAAAAGCAGCTGTGTTTTTTATAGTAGCGAGTGAACATTTCTGTTGTTGCTCGGTGTAATCATTATGGGATTTTAATACTCTAAGTTTTTTATATTTTACTTAGATATATCACGGAAATGCCAAGAAAATAAGATGTAACAAGTAATTATAAACTTCAGCAACTTGAACAAAATGATAGTCATGAAAAACTAACAACATTATTAAGCCTAACCATTTAGCCTAATAACAGTTTTATTTCAGATCCCTCACTCCCACGCCAGTGGCACAGCAATGTGTCTGCGGAGTTACAACGCTAAATACCGTGTGTGGATACTCGTGATGGGCAGAGCACAGCAAGCCCATTGTGTAGCTGAGTGCTCAATTGCAAACAAACAAACTTCTTCAGAGACATAAATAGATAATTGAAAAAAGCTGAATACAATTTGCATTATTTTATAAATGAAAGAGGACGTTATCAGATATTACTATATCTTTTATACAAAATCCTTAATAGCGATGGAGGCTATCCGTGCCCTGCCCATCAGGGGTATCGAAACCCAGTTTTTAGCGTTGTAAGTCCGCAGTTGTACCGGTGTACCACTGGGGATGCAGTACTGATGAAATACTATATATATAGAAAGAGTTAATTTTTGTTAAAAAATGTGCGTTTTACTTGAATAAATCAAGTCAAAAGTGTAGAATAGAACAGTTGACAAGAAATAGACATAATGAAGCTCCCACATTGCTGTTTGTGTTTGTTTCATCTTCTTCTAGTGATTCTGCACAAATTCTAGTAGTGGTCGTGGTGGTAATGGTATTTATTCAAGAATGACTGAGGGCGCCACATGCATTATAACAGCAAAGAGTACAGTGTTAAGCTTCTTAAAGTTTCTCCCATCTCTCGTGGTGTTACAGTCGTAATACACAGAAATACTTAAGAATTATTCAAATATACGGTAAACAAATATGTGTGGGCTATTTATTATTTACGACAAATAACCTCGAGGACATTTTTAATATATTCGTCGTGACGTAACTAAATTGTGTACAAAGGCTTTTGGATTTTTTCTAGAAAGTTAAACATAACCTTCAGGTACCCCGAAAACTCTTGGAGTTTTAAGATATTATTAAACAAAACGACATTACGAAAAGTAGAAAAAATATTTTTCTCGAAATGCGATTTTATAAACTCTTGGGTTTCAACTTTAATTTTATTTTCCAAGGAGAATCTCACCAGTTCTCTCTATACATTTATGTGGTTGAGGAGAAACATGTAGAAAACCAGATTTCATGTATGATTTTTTTTTTCTTTTCATAAGCTTAATATAAGTAATTCATCTTCAACGTGTCTAGAAAAAATCGTTCAGTTTTAAGCTATTAAATCTAGAGACCAGCACTTTATCATACGTAACTTTGAAACTTTAAAATTTCTAACAAAGACAACTAGAACTACATTCATATTCGAACTTTATCATATAATATATTTAAAGCATTTGCTCAGAAACGTTTCACCAGGACCTTTCAGCAATAAACCCCTATACTCTTCACAGATGAGAGCAGATACTGTTTACTTTCAAGTGGTCTGAAAGTCTGAAGACGTGAAAGAGAGCGATATTTGGCCCGTAACTTTGTTCACCATGATACCTTTTGAAATGGTTTAGTCGTAGTCTGGGAAGGCATCTGCATGCGGCTAATGGAGAATTTCTGACATTAAGATGTTACGTGAGTGACGTCGTGCTGTCCACTTTTCGCCCTTTCGCTGGTGCATTAGAACATTAGTTCATGTAATATAACATACGTCCTCACACCACCAGGGCCACACAGCAATTTTTTCAGAAATAAGGAACACAATGACTGGACTGTTCTGTTAAATTATCAGATCTAAATACGAATGAGCATATATCAGACTTGCTAGGGAGAATACCTAGAGACACTTGCTTCTACAACTGTCCAGGAACTCAGAGCTGCCCTCATCCAGGAATGCATCTTACTGTTTCAGTACATCATCTAAAATGTCGTCAGAAGTATGGGGACCAGGTTCATATAAGTAAAAAACAATTGAAGATGATCTACCAGTCACTAAAGCTTTATTTTACTAAGCTTGTTTAGCTAACTAAGCTATATTTCTTTAATATTCGTGTAACCAAATATTGTTATTTTTCAATTCATTTTGCTTTTCTATTCTTGGCAAATGAATTTTGTGACTTGCATGGTATTCTTTCTCAGTGAGTTTTGACAATATTCAGCATCCCTGAGTTTTTGTTTTATTTTTTAAAAATAGAACATATAAAACATTACTATCCTTTAATTATTCTGAGTAGTGTACATGCAGAATGATTGCAAAAAACAGCAGTTTATCACTTCAGTGCATTACACACGAAAAACTGTATGACAGAGAAAGATCAAGTTACATGGAGATGTTAAGTGTTACATGTTGCTTCTAAGTTCACCAATATAACCTGATGTCTGGTCAACCATAACAACAGTTGCTCGCCATATGCTTGTCTAGCATTAATATTAAACTAAATCCACGTAAAAACGAACACTTATAGCATCTATTGTGGTAAAAAGTCCACTTTTCACACAATTGTAACTTTGAGGTCAGAATCGTACCAGAGTTCCCACGATACTTGCATGGCCTTCACAACCGGAAGTCCACTTGAATTAGATCCCATGAATGACTTGGTTATCTCTCCCACCCTCAAAAAAAAAAAATAGAACGGAAATTATTCTGTGTAGAAAACTGTTCCAGCTAGACATGTTTTACTTATACCTGTGATAGTTTCATTTTAATTGTAATTACAATGTGAACATTGTATGAAACAATGCAGTGTTGACTGTGCAGGTTTGAAATCCGTTTGTTTTTCGTTCTTAGAAAAAAACGAAGAAAGAACAGTCTGATAAGAAAGTTGACTGTGGAACCACATCACACTGTCACTTAACATCATAAAAGTATTGTTGAAATAGTGTACTCTTCAAAAACGAAACGCAAAAGGCAAAATTTGAGACGTATTGTTAACAAGTTTATTCCGGGTAGTTCTGTATGACATGTGTGAAACTTTGCACATTCACTGCTGAACATCCAAAGTCTGCAAAGGCGAAGCCCACGCTCACTAGGTGAAGTTTAACGTCACTCAACGTCAATAACGAGTATACCCCCCGTGAGTATCAATAACTGCTTGTCATCTCCTGCCCATGGAAGCGATGAGATGACGAAACACATCCTGTGGAATGGCTGTCCACTCAGTCTGCAAAGCTGCTGCAAGCTGAGATTAAAGTCTGCGGTTGACGTTGTCGCCGTCGCAGACATCGTCCCAACTCGTCCCAAAGATGTTCAATGGGGTTTAAATCTGGTGATCTGGAGGGCCAGGGAAGAACGTTGATGTTGTGGTGTCTCAAGAAGACAGTGGTGAGTCGGGCTGTGTGAGGACGGACGTTGTCATGTTGAAAAACGTCGTTGACGTTCACCTTGATGGGTTGCACATGGGTCCTAAGAATCTCGTCGACGGTTGCGTACGGTCTGATCGGAAATCCTACGCAGCCCTGGTATGGTTGAGGCAGTATACGTCGCTGTGGTTGTCCTATTCCGAAGGTGACGTAACCGGATGTAGCGATCTTGTGCGGGCGTGGTCACAAGTTGATCCATGTTGTTGGTGACGATTCTATAGCCTTGTGATGGTGCTTGGGTGGACATTCACAGCTCTGACAACATCTGATCGAGATTCGCCTGCTTCCAAGCGACCAATGGCGTTGTTGCGTTGTGCTTCAGTCAGTCTTGGCGTAACTTTATTGCGTGTCTGTGGCTTAACACTGAGCTATGGAAACCGAGAACCCGTCACTTTTATAGGGATTTTGCACATGTTGCATTTGCAGAACATGCAGATATCTCAAACAAATTTATTGGACACTAATGCGTTATGGCGAAAAATCCGATGTTTTCCTCCGTTTTCAAAGTGCACAACTTTTATTGTTATTTTGGTCTGACAATCAGTGCCTTAAACGTGTAACATCACATATTCTAAGCTTGTAACGTTATTACATATATTTCGCTTTAAAATAACAAAAATATCCCTTTTGCGTTTCTTTTTTTGAAGAGTATATTTATGGATTTGTTTCTGACTAGACACTTTCAGAAAGAGAAAGTGTGCTTCATCAGACTATATATATAAGGTATCATACATCAATGGTCATCGACTACCAGACTTTACAAGGACAACAACACAAAAACAACAGTCTCGTTAAGTTCGTCTTTTCCAGTGCTCGAATTTGGTGTTGATTCTACTAAAACATTCGCAAAATTGACCGAAGAGTTTTAAAATCAGTTCAAATGGAGATATCCAGAATGAGTGCAACATCGCGTGCACTTGTTCTCGCTGACCTCGGAGGTAGTTTCAGTAGTGGTCTGCCTGTGCATTACTTATCACAAGTCATCCTGTCCTTCACTTTTCTATCAACCAGCGTACATCAATTAACACTAGAGCAGGGTCTTCTGCAAATGTTACGGTTTCTATAGTGTTCCCCAAGAGTTGTCTTTCGGGGTAATATAATTTCACAAGTTTATCTATCTACAGTCTCGAAAGTCTCAATTTGTTTGAATGAGCTGTACACGGATCGACAGGCCCATTTTTACCCATGGAAGTTTGAGAAATGTGCAAAATATGAAAATGCCATAGAGGCGCTACAGGTTGTAAATGTAGTTCCTTTAACAGGTCTGCTAAAATTCACCTTCCTATTTCACGTGAGACGAGATATACTTAACTTGGTTATTTGTTTACCGAATTTCATGCAAACCTACACGAGAGCTATCTGCGCGTCCTTTCTCTAACTTAGCAGTGTAAGACTACAGGGAAGACAGCTAGTTATCACCACCCACCGTCAACGAATAGTGGGATTATCCATTACATTATAACACCTCAAGAGCTGAAAGAGCTAGCTTTATTGGTGGAACGGGGATTCGAACACGCAATCTTCAGATTCCGTGTCGAGTGCCCTAACCACCTGGCCATGATGGGTACCTACACTTAACTGCAACACTTATGTTTATCATTACCCTAAAAATGAAGTAAAGTTGTCTATCTTATGCCTTTGTGTTCGAGGTCTTGCCGTTATAACCAGGTTTGAGGAATTACTGAATCAGTTTTGATTGAATTTGGTACAAGAATCTACACAGACAACACGAGAGATGAAGTATATTTATATAGATCAGGAGTAAGACTAATGGTTTGATTTCAACAGCTGTTTAAATTCTTATTATACGTAGTTAGTACGTTTAATGTCATGCGTAGTTCGTGTATCTTTCTCTGATCGCTCGCGCATGCCTTCCCGCCATCACCGTAGATGTTGTTGTTTTGAATTGAGCACAAAGCTACACAACGGCTATCTGTGCTCTGCCCACCACGGGTATCGAAACCCGGATATTAGCGTAGTAAGTCCACAGACTTACCGCTGAGCCACTAGGTGGCGACACCGTAGAACCAGAAAATTAAATTCTGCTCGAAGCCCAGGTACATTTGCTAACAAAGAATAAATTTCAAAACCGCATTACGAAGACCGTCATATTTATGCAACCAGGGTGTTAACTGCGAAGTAATTTGTAGATTTCAACACTAGATATAAAAAAGTATGTCAGTATTGGTAATCAACATTTTTACATAAAATTAATCGGAAAAAAAACACACAGAAAAGTGTAAACTGGTATTAGAATGGTCAAACTATGGACGAAAACTACACCTGATATTGTACATTTTACATATTTGTGTGAAATTGTTGTATTAATATCTTATGCAACTCAATAGCTTTTATTGTGTTTCCACTGTTGTTTAATTTTCACTCTATTTTGTAACTGTGCGTACAGATAACACCATATTCGTTCCAAATTATCACATGAATTATCCAAAACCCATTAGTTGTTAATAAGTTAATTTACGATAAAGTGAAAGTAAGTTTACTGCATTCAGCTATATCCTCTACAGCCAGAGGGCTAAGGCAACATAGAGAACTATAGGTGGCGTTCAAGCACAAGTGACATAAGTTTGGTTTGGTTTGTTTTCAATTTTGTGCAAAGTTACACGAGGGCTAACTGCGCTAGTCGTTCCTAACTCTGCAAGGTAAGACTAGAGGGAAGGTGGCTAGACATCACCACCCATCGCCTACTCTTGGGCTACTCTTTTACCAACGAATAGTAGGATTGACCGTCACATTATACGCCCCCATGACTGAAAGGGTGAGCATGTTTGATGTGAGGAGGTTTCGAACCTGCGACCCTCAGATTACGAGTCGAGTGCCTTAACCACCTGGCCATGCCGGGCATAATGACATAAGTGAAGAATGACAAATTTAACTTTGTCCTTTGCTAGTTTGTTTAAGTTCAGCCTACTTCATGACGTATTTTTGCTATGAAAAGTAGACATATACATATATTAATATAGACTATCCATATTTTATTTTCAGTTGAAGTTGGACAGTTTTATTGCACAATTCTGTGTAGATTTTGGCTAAACAAGTGAAGTTTTATCTTTTTTTTTTTTTTGTAATGATATGGCTAATGGGACTCTCCACTTTGGAACTGGTCTGACGTCAAGCTGAGTTGAAGCTTATTTTATGTAGGCCACTTAACTTATAAATCCCAAGTTATTAAAATTATAATTCTCTATCCAGAAGTTATTATTTTAGGTTATAAGTTAACAGGAATGAAAATAAATCATTTATTTAAAGAAATAATGGTGATAAATTTGTACCAAATGAGAAACAAAATATATGTTATGAAAAATATATCGCCACAGAGGTGTGTATTTGTGGAAACAAGAGACAAAGTTTCCTGGAATTCTGTAATTCGATTAAAAACACCTGATAGTTATGGTGAATATACTTTAACGAAGAACGTGGTGTGATGAATAAAAATGTTACTATTGACAGCATTTACTAGAATCATGATGTGAAATATTAACAACACATACTATGATGTACATATGATGTATGCTGTGACGTAAACAAAAGATTAGTATTACTAACATACGTCAAAATCAGTGTTATATTTCATATCGTTGAAAGTCCTCTGTTTTGTATATATGATGAACAGGAATTAATAAATAAATTCGCTAACATATATTTTATCTTCACCCACGATTATATTAAGTCGACATCGTCTGATTAATTGTTGGTTTAGGTTTCGTTTTTTTTTAAATAACATTATAGATTTTTAAAAAATGAAGTTAAACGCAAATGAGCTGAATATTACTTTGGAATATTGGAGAATCGAGCGTCCATTGACAGTTAGGGAAATTAAAATTCTTTTGGAGTGTTTCCAACAAGTAAAGGGCATAACCTCCATCTGGTATATAATGTTATAGTAAACAGCATGAAAATCATAACTGATTAGTGTTCCATATATGACGTTATGGTAAACAGCATGAAAATCAAAACTGATTAGTGTTCCATATATGACGTTATGGTAAACAGCATGAAAATCAGAACTGATTAGTGTTCCATATATGACGTTATGGTTGAAGATTTACAAGAATGATATTCGCCCAGTATGTTATATTTTGGGTTGAATATTTAGTAAAGGTCCAAGCTTTTGTGTTGGAAGAGAGAAACTTCCACATACTCTAGATTCTTCTCCGCCATGTTCACCTAACACGTCATGCTTTAGACAAGTATACTCAGATCTACCTTCCTTCCTTCCTGTTTTCCAGTGAAGGTGTCTGACAGCTTGCTAACTCTACTGTACTCTATTCAGTTGCGATCTGTTAAATAATAGAAAATGTTGGTCGACTCTTCTGAAGCCTTTCATATCTCTCGAGAATAACCATAATATTAACACACAAAGCACAGCTACGCTTCGAAACCTGATAACGTTCTTCAGTTTAATGAATAGAACGGGAATGGACCCGACAACTGGATGTATTGGCTCAAGGTGCTATCCGATGGTAAGACAGTTAGTATGAGGTCTTACAACACTAAAAATGGGGGTTAGATACTCGCCATGGGAGAAGCACAAATGACCCATTGCGTAACTTTGTGCTTAATAACAAATAAAACGTTCACAGTTGTTCTTCCTTGCTTGCTTGTTGAATTTCGCACAAAGCTACTCGAGGGTTATCTGCGCTAGCCGTCCCTAATTTAGCAGTGTAAGACTAGAGGGAAGACAGCTAGTCATCACCACCCACCGCCAACTCTTGGGCTACTCTTTTACCAACGAATAGTGGGATTGTCCGTCACATTATAACGCCCCCACGGCTGGGAGGGCGAGCATCTTTGGTGCGACCGGGATTCGAACCCGCAACCCTCGGATTACGAATCGAACGCCTTAACACGCTTGGCCATGCCGGGCCCCACAGTTGTTCTACTTACATCTTCTGCATAACTTTCCCTCTCTTGTTCTTTGTCTTTTCTTATATAAGAAAGAAATGAAATAAAAGAAAGTTATGGGAAAGTTTGAATTGTTCTTAAGTCAGATACGTTAGTATTTATTTCCCCTTTCTTAATACATTATATGATAGAGGAAAAAAAATATTATTTTATACAATTCTGCAATATTAAGATAATGGTGACTGTGAAATTGTCACAATCAACTATCTAATTAATTATTATAACATTTGCACTTTTTAAGTCTCCCAAATCTTTAGATATTTAAATATATTCAATGTAATAATAGCACAAGATACGATGAAACTTTATAGAACTGACGGCAAAGTTTCATCATGAATACTCTGCCTAAACAATTTATCAAAGAATAGCATAAGATACATCATAAATTATAAACAATATTTCGATTGTTACAGTTCGTTTGAATATAGGGGCCCTGGCATGGTCAGGTGATTAGGGCACTCGACTTGCAATCTGAGAGTAGCAAGTTCGAATTCCCATCACACCAAATATGCTTGTCCTTTCAACCGTATAAGCGTTATAGGTAACAGTCAATCTCACTATTCATTGATAACAGAGTAGCTAAGGATTGGCGGTGGGTGGTGATGACAAGCTGCCTTCCCTCTAGTCTTACACTGCTAAATTAGGGGCACATAGCACAGATAGCCCTCGTATAGCTTTGTGAGAACTTTAAAAAATAAAGAAACAAATAGTATGTGATTATAGATTGTAATAGTATAAAATATTGGTGGTCTGCTGCTAAATTCAGAGAGCACCTTATAATTCACAAAGGCTTCAACGTACCAATTAAGCTTCTTCGTTAACCCAATTTACTTTTGTAACTACATCAAAAAATTTGTACCCCCAATACAACTTCCGTTATGAGAACCATTCGTGTTAATTGTGCTACTCAGTCTCCAAAGACTAGCCCTAAAAGTACTCTCAGATTTCCAGTACGAGAATCACTTTGACTAAGTAATTTCTAACATTAGCACCAACGCACGTAACATGGCGCATTCCTCGGTCCTCTTATTACATTTTTAATAATTAACATGCAGTGTGTTCACCAAGTATGTCTTTTTCTTCTCGTTTCATGTAAATAGCTCAGGCAAAAGTGGATTTTTTCTCGGGGTGCTCCCGTTTTCCTGCCTTATAAAAATTTTGGGTATTGGATCTACAGATGTCCATTCATTGGTTATGCGCAACTCCACAATCGCGTGCTACCATCTGTTTCTTTTTGCTCGCTTGACTCACATATCGCAAAGAGTTATTTAAACTTATACCAAGTTTCCGTTGATTTTGTTTTTGTTTTCGTGAAGTTATTTCTGAACCATCTCTTATCACGTGTGGAGTGAAAAAAAATACATTTCTGAAAACTCCCGACTGTACTTGTTTTGAAACTTCCAATTCCATATCAAATGTATTAAATCAAATTACTACCATAATTTGACAGATTGTTTTTCTTGAGCGAGTGTGCAACATTTGTTCCCAAGAGATTGTGATTGAATGGAGTGGAGGTATGAACACAGTTTCGAACGATGTCTTCTCGAGATCTCGAGGGAGGAAGGGGCAGAAACACAAAATAAACAGTTATATTTGTACATAATGAAAGTGTAACCTCCCCTCCTACTCCAGTCATACTTAAGTGACCTTGCAGGCGCGTTTAAGCTTCCCTCAATAACCCAGTGGCTACGTCATATAAAGAAAGACTCCTCCCTGGTTACCATGACTCCGCCTGTCAAGTTTGGCTCTAATTTCTTTAAAATTGTAGGGGGTTACGGATAAATAATTTCATCATTTCACAAAAGCATAACGTGAATTAATACAAAGTACTAGAAAGCAAACTCAACTAAGTTTAGGGAATGAATGCAGACTATAGAAATCTTCGCTAATATTTCAGTTTATGTTACAATCATTGGTGCAGCAATCACCAACAAAATAAAAACTAAAAATACATAAACAATTTTTGTTGATTTTACAGTTTTGTATGATCCATATATAACTATAACTTTCGGTAACTATGCCTTCGTCAAGGTAAAACGTGTTACTCTAAATTAATTTACTAAGATCACTGAATAATTAATCATTTTGTGAAATACACAGTCGTTTCAAATGATTATAATTAACGGTGACATTATTTTCAAGAGTGCCTACTAATTTTGAAAATGCAAGGTCCTGAAAACAGTGGAAACTTTTGTGAAGTTACATTAGCATGAAGTTTGCCAAATTTACTTGAAAACTAATGGGAAAGTTGGTTACTTTTCGCATTATCTTTCCCTATAGCAGGATGAACGTATCAGTAACATCAATATACTCGTCCCTCATTAGCTGCTCGGGAATCCTCGAGTAAACGTCCCTCTAGCTTTTACAAAATGAACAGAAGTAAACCTCTCTCGGCTAATTCTTTTCACGTAAAGAATGGCACATTTCTTCCTGTTAGGACCAACTCATCCGTCCGTGTCAGTTCTATGACCAACTTCCTTTATGACTCATGCTTTACTGGGTCTTTAGGGACCATCTGTAGGTGATTCTGGAGGGGACGATTCATCTGTTGTTGTTTTTCTTGATGATGATGTAATTTAAAGTGAACAAGTTGGGTGGTGTTTCATTCATCTGCTGAAATGTGTATATTATTATTATAGCTGATACAGTTCTACACTCTACGAATAACAATGAGCTTATTCAATATTTAAAAAGGAAAAGACATGCTCAGTAATCGGTTTTGACACCACTCAGAACTTCTTAGTTAAAGAGCAGTAAAATGATTTTGTTCAACTGATTATTGGTGTGAGGCCGAGGAAAGAAAGAGTGTATTCAAGAACTGTTTCATAAGAATTATTTTTGACTGCTTTACTGAATGTATTGGGGCATATTAAGCACGATTAAAAATTTCATTTCATAGTGGTAGTTTAAAATTAATTTTGTAAGTTTAACTGTGCAACTTATGTAACTTAATTTAAAACAATTTCCTAGAAGGGCTTTTATTACACCTAGTTTTTAAGTACAATTTCAATTTATATTTGGATGGAGGTGATTGAAATTCAAGATATTCGTCTAATTTTACAAGTGGTTCAGAACTACTTTCAATGCACGTTCTGTACAAATGTAGCACGTGATCGACAAAACTTACTCCAAAATTAAATTGATGTTTCATACACACATCAATTAATCGACTCATGAAACAAACTCTAGTCAAATTTCCCTTAACTTAATTCAACATTAATAAAACAATCCCTGCATTAGGGAACTAATAGATTCTGATAGGTTACGTAATTATTTTTTATGTCGCAATTATCTCTTCCAGTATAAACGCTTGTATTTTCAAGCGTGGTAGATTCCATATAATGAACAATGAGTTTGTACAAGTAAAGATCCTCACGCTACAGACTTATGCAAGTGGTTTTAAACGTGATTTTACCACGTTCTAGTTGGCATGTGATGAATTTAACTTCCTGACTTCATCAACTTCTACATGTGGCCGAACACGTGATTTGATAATCAGTTTCTCTTCTTTTCTTTGTTAAATTCAGACTTTAGTCTGTGTATGTGAATGACGAACATCGTAACTTAAGAACTACCTAAAGCAGGAAAACAACCAGTTTAAATTGAATTAGTTAGTAAATTAGACTACATTACGTGTGCATGGAGGTACTTCCAGGCTCTTTCAGGGAGGTGAATTGTTTAAAGAGATGGGAAGCAGATGTAATTCTAAGAACTACGAAATAATTTCTGATCTAAATACCTTTATCGTTATGTTAATCATATATGTAAATACAAGCTTATCTTATAAAATATTCTCAATTCCTAGCATGAATAACTCATAGGAAGAAAGGTTTTTACAAATAATACACGATAGGGAGAGAAAACGACCTCAGATGTTCTGTGTTTATTTCGCTTAAAACAAAACTTGTTGGACTATCGCAAAGAAAACTGATCATGGATTTTTGGTGATAATTTTTATATTTCAATTCAAATTTTGGTTTTCTAAAACTGAAAATGTAGTTATAATTTATAATATTAGAATTTGAGATATTTTAAGTAATAAGAGGTGGAAGAGAATATAATGAAATTCTCTTTCATTAGCATTGTAACTTATATATGACAATTACAGTAGTCATTAGACATTAGCATTAGGCATATTTCATATTTAAACATTATATTCTTTATCTAGTTTCGTAGAAATTTTCAAAAACAAGTATAGTGTACAATAACAGTATTTTAACCACACTATATGTGTCACATACATTGCCAACGACGCGTTTTGGTCAATCCAGAGCTCATCAGGCCAACTGGGACTCAATAAACACAGTAGTGACTCAAACACTAATGTGATTGGAATACCTTTTTTAATTTCGCTCAAAGCTACTCGAGGGCTATCTGTGCTAGCCGTTCCTAATTTAGCAGTGTAAGACAAGAGGGAAGGCAGCTAGTCATCACCACCCACCGCCAATTCTTGGGCTACTCTTTTACCAACGAATAGTGGGATTGATTGCACATAAAAACGCCCCAACGGCTAAAAGGGCGAGCATGTTTGGTGCGATGGGGATTCGAACCCGCGACTCTCGGATTACGAGTCGAACGCCTTAACCCGATATGAAGTAAGTCGATATAACTAAAAATTTAAATAAATTACATTCTGCTATATCATGGGTTCTGCATCTTTCATAACTCAGTACAATAAAATGCAACAGAGACATATGTCGACTTGAATATTAGAACCTCAGATAAATGTTTCCAGTGGCACCGAGTTAAGTGTGTCCAGGTACAGATGTGAAGTAATTCACTGGCTGTAATATAACAGGTTAAGTTTGATTTACAAGAAAACGCGAACACGTGATAATAAACTCGTTAACGTTCTGGTTGACTATTACTTCTCGATGGAAAGTGAGGGTTACATTTTTTATTAACTCTGATATCTTGGACAACATTACGTCATTCTTATCCTAAACATAAGCTGTTGCACTCTGTGTATAATTTTTGTATATTAACATTTCATGACTTGTTACGTTTCTCACTTTGCACCAGAAAAAATGTGCCCTTCATTCTCTGAGTTGAATGGTTTCTACCCACCAGCAGCTTCATCCGCCGAGCTTCTGGTGAACTGTCTAATCAGCGCTGTATCGTCTAGAGTATTATTCAATATACCAAATTAAATGTTCACATGTTTTTGGTTTTATGCAGCAAAGGCATTTAATCACTTTGTTCAATTGGTTTAGTGATTAGAATAACTAAGTTAGGACCAGTCTAACAAAAGCCAATCAAAAGTATAATTGCTATTATTGGATATAAACCAATGTTCCTCAAAAAAAAAAACAGACCTTTTTATTTGTGATGACGAGAAACCCAGTTGAAGTAAAAATGTATCTCAGGAAGGCTGGTATGGACATTAATACCGTTACTAATAAACCTTTTTAGGTTAATATGAATATGACCTAGGATGGCCGAAACGTTGTTCTCTGCTTTATTAGTAAAAGTGTTAAAACCCATACCAAACATTTATACTGTTTTGTTACATTTCTTTTCCCAAGTTATACCCTTCTTCAGTCACTGGCTCGTGCTATGGTACAGCTGGTCCATCTATTCTTACAAAAATCTGTGTAAGTCAACCAAACATTCTCGCCTTCATAAAGAAACTGACCGATGACGGATTCGTTGGCTGACTGTCAGAAGACTGAGTGCAGATAATGGAACTGATGGCGGAAGGAGAGTTACTGACTTTGGTAGAAATAACTTTGTAACGTATGTACACATCATTCCTAGTTTCAGTTTATGTGTTTGTTTATTTTGTAGGAAAATCGAAATAAACTGTTCGAATATTTGTTTTAAATACAAAACAACACTATTGATGCTTGTTAGAAGATCAAAAAGATTCCGAAAAGCTGAAAAAAATAGATAAAAATATTCTGTACTATAATCTACTAACAAATAATACATAAGATATAGATTAAATGCAAGCACAACTGAGGTAACAAATGCAGCATTCTCGAGACAGATGTGCAATAAATAAACAAAAACAGCTAAACACTTAGATATGCATTGACTTCAATATAATAAATATTTTAATGTTTATCCAAGTTTGTATCCAAACTGAGAAGAAAAAACAACAATACATAAATGTATTTATATTTGTGTGGTAGAAGTTAGTACGGAGAACGACTGAGCATGGTTAATACAAAAAATAGACAATAGTGATGTAATGAGCAATAAGCTACGTTCATACATTAGGGAGTAAATGTTTCATATCTCAGATTGCCATATTCTTGACAACTTCTCAATCCAGAAGAGAAAATGTTCTGGAGATTACGTCCACAGAGAAAGAGACAAAACTACTAGATTATTTAAGCAAGACTTCTTCTTTTTCTGTGTAAATAAAAATCTTGTAGCTCTCTGTTTTCTTAGCATCAGAACACGTTCAATAACTTGGTTTCTGATATGTCTACACGTTCCTGAGGACAGTCCAGTATTCATACGTGTAGAAACTTTTCTAGCCATAGCTGCATAAAGGTGAATTGAAGACTGATCTTGAAACTGAAATTCAAATATAAGGTCAGTCTTTGCTTTGTTTGTTTGTTTGTTTGTTTTGAATTTCGCACAAAGCTACTCGAGGGCTATCTGTGCTAGCCGTCCCTAATTTAGCAGTGTAAGACTAGAGGGAAGGCAGCTAGTCATCACCACCCACCGCCAACTCTTGGGTTACTCTTGTACCAACGAATAGTGAGATTGGCCGTCACATTATAACGCCCCCACGGCTGGGAGGGCGAGCATGTTTGGCGCGACGCGGGCGCGAACCCGCGACCCTCGGATTACGAGTCGCACGCCTTACGCGCTCGGCCATGCCAGGCCCCAGTCTTTGCAAAACTGTATATTAAGAATTGTAACTTTCATGCCTTCTGAGTGAGGTTATAAAAAGTAATGAAATAAAGTTGAATCTCATCGGGTTTCTGCTGCTGTTCTCCTAACGCTTTTGAATGCAGGGTGGTGTGTGTTATAATTATTATATGTTGATAAATTACTCTCAGTCTGGGTACTATTGTGTATATCTGCCACGTTGGTATCACAAGGATGATGACGTTTTGAACTTGAAGAGTTGCTAAATATATTTTAATAGAAGCAGGATGTACTGCATTCCAATTCAAATTGGCGTCAAATTTTATTCATGTGTAATACGAAAACGTCCAAAATTATATTTATATTTTAAAATAGAAGCTGTTATTGACACGCCAGTAGTCTGCTACGTGTGCGCCATTAGTGGCTCTCAATACGTCTAACCAATACTTAATTTAAGTCCACGTTCGCTGCGACATGTCCACAGTTACAATGGCGATGGAGTCCGTTATCCTGATTTTTAGGTTCGTGATGTTTCCTATAGGTGTGTTATAAGCGATATCCTTAACATACCTCCATACTTCTTTCCCGTAATGGCGTGTGTAATTACGCTGCACCTCAATCGCTGATTTGGTCTCTGCAAGTCAAACAACACATTGAACCTTTTCTTGCATGGTTGCCATTTTACGGGGTACAACAATTCAATGGAGTAAAAAAACAAACAAACAACATGACAATGAAACACTATTTGAGGTGAGCTATAAGATATCAAAAACTGTAATTTTATATTTACTTAGTTATTTAATTTTAAAATAAGAAAATATTTTCTATTACCTCCAGAGCTAACGTCTTTCTTATAATCTTTTTATATATAATCATATTTTGTTTCTCACAGAATTACCAACAAAGTTTTGTTATCTTTCAATAATATTTTATTCATCTTTATAACTTATGCTTTCATTGTGGCATTATCTTGGAGAATTATCGGCTTTCTTTGTTAAAATACTTTAATTTATTGGAGTTTATTTGGGTTCTGTACGCCATTTATATATAAAAGCAAGTCAGATCTACCTGCCTTATGAAATTTTTGGTATTTTTCCACGAAATATCTCAAATATGTTAATACAAAAGCTTCTTCAGACCACAGTTTCAACTGACTTAAGTGGAAGTTCTCAGTTGATACATCTAATCCATCCTTGCAGAAGCAGAATCTAAAGATATTATGGAATTTCTGGTACATTGTTTAGGAAATGCATCAGATATGCGATAAAGTTTATAATGATTAAAATGCACAGTTTCAGTATATGAGTAACTATTAACAGAGATAGCTGTTGAAATATTCAGAATTAAACGTTTGTGGTAGATTAAAAATTAAGTAAATCCAAATTATTTCTTGCTAACTAGGATAGTTAAGCCTTCAACGGCTTCGTTCTTGGATAAATTTGTAAAGACTCGACTCTCCTCGTAGTATGTCCAAGGAACTTTAAGTGTATTTGTATCAAATAACATTTATTAGTCTTGACTTCCACATAAGCTAGTCTCATTCAACCTTTCATGAACTGTTTCGTATGTTCTTACAAAACATTACTACTTCATGAACTTATTTATGTTAAAGCACAGCTTTTACTGAGATCCATCCAGCATAGTTTATAGACACAGAATTACTGTGCTGAGAAGTGACATTCCAAAACACTACATATATCACTAATATTATTAGTTGTTCAAAGTTGTAAGTGTGCTCGTAGCCTAAATGCTGGTCTGAATGTGAAACGTGCTCCAAGACCTGAAATATATTGTGGGTTATGTATCTAGTTGAATTACTAATCATAATACCTAATCAATTTTGGCGCAAACAAAATCATACTTTTCTCGAGTTAAGAAAGCATCGAGTTGTTTATACTGTATGTCAATGGTTTCAATGACATTAATAAAGTTTATCTAAGTTGGCTATCTGCATACAGGCTTTTTAAACTTGTTCTGTATTGATGCTGTTGTCTACATTCATGGGGTAGTAACAAAGAAGATAGCGTGAGATCGAACAAGCACGTACGAAGTGTTATTCTGGTTTTTATTCTTTGCTTTGAGTATTTGTTCTTTTAACACATGCACACGCTTGTTTTATGTAAAAGGATGTGCTTTTGGTATAATGTTTTTAGAAACAGGTCAACGCTTTGTTCAAACAATTTAAAACAGGAATCTACCGAAAAATCAGCTGTAGTGGACTATACATTCCTCGAAACTCAGCACGTGAAACAAAACAAAAACTCAACATACTAAGAAACGAAATAAACACAGCCATGCAACAATGCTCACCAGATAAATTAACGATGAATTAGACAAAATAAAACAATACTTCATCAACACCAATAAGTTTCCTCTACAAACCGTAGAAAACATTATACGCACACACCTAGACAGAAAGCAAAATCAACCAACAAAAGTAAATATATTTCATGAATCAAAAAATCACGAAACCATATACTGCTGCATACCATATATTCCCGATATCAGCAGAAAAATAACCAATATTTGGCAAAAACTAGTGACAAAATATGACATTTCAGTTAATACCAAATTTATTCAAAAACCAGGCACAAAACTAAGGTCTATACTATGTAAAAACTACATTGACAAACACCACACCAACATTATTTATAAAATACAATGTGATAACTGTTACGACTTCTATATTGGAGAAACAAGTAGAAAAATGGAAACCAGAATCAAAGAACATAAAAAGTCAACTTTACACGATTTCGAATACTGCATATCAAATAAACACAACATAACCATAATAAACACGCAAACACTAAATAAAGAAACAAGCATAAACAAACGCAAAATTAAAGAAGCTTTACTTATACAACAACTCAAGCCTAAAATAAACCAATACAAAGAAACACCTTTATACCTATATTAATAAATATATCCAACATCTAAGCATGCCCTCTACATTCCTACACTCAATTACACAACCGCCTTCAAACGTGTGGTCAGCTGCCGGTCAGTAACATCTTTTTCTTTGTGAACCTGACGATGACCGAAGAAGGTCGAAACATTGTTCGTTCCTCTACTAGTGCTTTCTCTATCTATACCAGTCGTTTATAACTATATAAGGTTTTGTTGTGATATACACAATGTTGCACTACATATCTTTCAAAAGATTTCCAATAAAATTGTTTCCTGTTCTAATAAATCTTAAAAGATGTTCATAGAACCTGTCTCGTTATACAAATTAGATACGTAGGTTCTTTTGACAGCTCGAAATGTATTCAATATCCGTCTTTAAAATAATGATTTAATTGTTACAAATTACGTATACACTTTTGGCAAAACTGTACAATTAGCAACTAGTGTTAATCTCCTCCATCTAAACGTACATGAATTTGGCTTCATCTAAGAGTGTCGTTTTTGTTTTATGTTTTGCTGAAGAATCCGAGTAAAATAACATACCAATAATTTGTTGTATAGCAAAAGATTAGAGTATTCAATATTCTAACCCTCGAGCGAACATGACATCATGTAGCGATAACAATAGCTATACAGAATATGATTCCATCTACTTCTGTGATGCCTTGCTTCGCATGTAATGTAGTTTAAACATCCCAACATTGCAGCTACATTTAGTACTATTTCAGCAGTGTTTAAGGGCTGGAATAATTTATTACAGACGAAAAGAAAAATTCTTTCTTGATATTTCTTCGTTTGAATTTTCTGTTAATAAATTGGATATCCGAAAGAAAAAAAACTATTGTTACAGAAAATTACGTCGAATTTTATTAGCATCCAAAATGGCGTTAAAGAAACTTTTTGTTTTTGTTTTTGAATTTTGCACAAAGCTGCTCGAGGACTATCTGTGCCATCCGTCCCTAATTCAGCAGTATAAGACAAGAGGGAAGGCAGCTAGTCATCACCACCCACCGCCAACTCTTGGGCTACTCTTTTACCAACGAATAGTGGGATTGACCATCACATTATAACGCCCTCATGGCTGGGAAGGCAAGTATGATTGGCGCAACGGGGATGCGAATCCGCGACCCTCAGGTTACGTGTGAGTCGAACGCCTTAACCCACCTGGTCATTCCGGGCCGTCTGTTAAAGAACCTATAGGGAAAGTTAATAAGTTAGTATCTTGTAAATAACTGTAAAACAGGTGTTTCGTATTCTGCAAAAGACGCAATTAATTTTTGGGTTTCAAACTAAAGATTAATATCTTGCGAGGATCTGTAAGAAATAAACGATTTATACAAGACGTTCTGTTTTGTTTTGTTTTAGAAAACTGGCGCAACATTAAACTTCATAAACAACTCGTATAGTTTAAATATTTTGTAAAAAAAACAAACAACTATTTAATTTTAAAAATTTCTTTAGTTGTAAAGAAAGTCATTCCGAGTACATATGTCCAATATTTACATACTATGACAAAATGATTTATATTTCTTTATAAGTGTGCTCTTCAGATGTACTTGCAATGTTTGTTTGTTTTGAATTTTCGCGCAAAGCTACTCCAGTGCTATCTGTGCTCGCCGTCCCTAATTTATCAGTGTAAGACTAGAGGGAAGGAAGCTAGTCATCACAACCCACGGCCAACTCTTGGGCTACTCTTTTACCAACGAATAGTGGGATTGACCGTCACATTATAACACTCCCACGGCTGAAAAGGCGAGCATGTTTGGTGCGACCGGGATGCAAACCTGCGACCCTCAGATTACTAGTCGAACGCCTTAATCCACCTGGCCATGCCGGGCCACTTGCAATGTTAAACAATAATTATGTAAACTTGGTGTATGCGTAAATTTGAATATGCAAATGAGTAAGTCACGTAACAATCATAGCCCATATAAGGTGTGAAGTAATGGCATAGTTAATGAATACCACCGGAAACAAATCACTCTGGGAAGAGTAAGCAACACCCCTTTCAACGCAAATGTTCAAATGCTCCGATCATAAAGATATGTTCAATCTTGGTATTTAAGTTTCCCAAAACGGTGCTGGAAAACAAAAGAATATAAAGCAATTTGTGTAACTAGGACCACTCAGAAAAATACCTGCAACAAATTGTACTACAGCCATGTTAAGTAAAGTACAGTGTCTTGCATCAGGCGAAACTCCGTAAACACAAATATTAGTGAGAAAAGCAGCCTACGTGCCCCAGCAACAGAACACAATGTTATCAAGAAGGGCCTTCTAGAAAACGAGATAATTCACGTTTGTACAAGATAGTTTCACGACATATAGGCTGAGACAACTTGAAAATAAAACGAGTGTTTATGCTGTTCCATACAAAGACATACATGTAAAGTCTAGTATGGATATCTGTGCGTTAAAACTGTCGAAACTGATGCTTCGAAACTGTCCGTTTAGTACAGTAGAGAGCTTATGGAATGCGTGCAGGGAAAAGTATTGTGCTTTTGACATGACAGCCATACTAATATGCATTTTGCAATGGAAACCTTTTGCAAAGTTAACTTCAATATGCAAGTCCGTCAGATGGAGCATGACTGGACTTGGGAATATGGACTGTAGGGCTTCAAAATGATATGACCATGCACACAGACATGATTTATATAAAGAATTCCATTGATTGAGTACTGGTTGTTTAACTGTCTTCTTGGCTGAACATTCACGTTTTTACAATTTGATGGGGTAGAACGTAATACGAAAAAAAAAACATTAGCTTTATCAACTAAAAAGCTATAAGATACGAGTTCCAAATACAGAAGGCAAATCAGACAGACTCAGACTTTTTTCATCTGTCGCTGTTAACCTTACAACGCTTACAGCTCTTTCGAATCAAATTTTCCATCGTCAACCCTGCTGAGATAAGAAAAACACAAACTGTGTTTCTCGTTAAGTTTTTTAAAAGAGTATTTTCATAAAACTCAAGCCATCCTTTCGTACTGAAACTAGTACAACTTTCTTATGCACAAAATTTATATATATTTAACCATAATACGTAAAAGCAGCATGGGGTTACACAACTACTTCATTATTTTTAATTTAAATAGAAGCATAGTAGCACCATATGTAGATAGAAGTCGTGAAGAATAATAAAGTTCATTGTAAGAAATATTTAAACTGAGCCGATGAAAGATAAGATAAGCAAAACATAGTACATATAAAAATCATTAGAAGTAGTTCATGAAACACGGTTTGGTTTGAAGAAACTTAACGAAAACATTTTCTGACACAAACCACGAAACACGTGAGGTGAAGTAGTGTTACCAAACAATACGTGGAGCACTCTAGGGTTAAACAAAATTAACTGAACAATGTTCGCAAACGTGAGGTGAAGTAGTGTTACCAAACAATACGTGGAGCACTCTTGAGTTAAACAAAATTAACTGAACAATGTTCGCAAACAAAACATGCAACACGTGAGGTGAAGTAGTGTTACCAAATAATACTTGGAGCACTCTAGGGTTAAACAAAATTAACTAAACAATGTTCGCAAATAAGACATGCAACACGTGAGGTGAAGTAGTGTTACCAAACAATACGTGGAGCACTCTAGAGTTAAACAAAATTAACTGAACAATGTTCGCAAACAAAACATGCAACACGTGAGGTGAAGTAGTGTTACCAAACAATACGTGGAGCACTCTAGGGTTAAACAAAATTAACTGAACAATGTTCGCAAATAAGACATGCAACACGTGAGGTGAAGTAGTGTTACCAAACAATACGTGGAGCACTCTTGAGTTAAACAAAATTAACTGAACAATGTTCGCAAACAAAACATGCAACACGTGAGGTGAAGTAGTGTTACCAAACAATACGTGGAGCACTCTAGGGTTAAACAAAATTAACTGAACAATGTTTGCAAACAAGACATGCAACACGTGAGGTGAAGTGGTGTTACCAAACAATACGTGGAGCACTCTAGGGTTAAACAAAATTAACACAACAATGTTCCCAGACAAGACATGCAACACATAAGGTGAAGCAGTGTTACCAAACAATACGTGGAGCACTCTAGAGTTAAACAAAATTAACTAAACAATGTTCGCAAACAAGACATCCAACACATAAGGTGAAGTAGTGTTACCAAACAAGTCATGAAAACACAGTAGGTGAAACAATATTACCCAAACAAGTCACGAAACACATAAGGTGAAGTAGTGTTACCAAACAATACATGGAACACTCTAAGGTTAAACAAAATTAACTAGACAATGTTCGCAAACAAAACATGCAACACATAAGGTGAAGCAGTATTGCCAAACAAGGCATGAAAACACAGCAAGTGAAACAATATTACCAAACAAATCGCAAAACACATAAAGTAAAACAAGGTTATTGAAACAATGTTTCCAAGAACTCACTAAGGTTAGAGTTGACGAAACTTTGTGAAACACAATAAATTTAGAAAAGATCAACTAAGATTTAAATAAATCTGTTTAGCTTAACCCTTTAGTCACTGTGCCAAGAGAACCTTATGGCAATTCCCTTTGTGTTGTTTTATACGTTCAGTAATTTAATAAAGACAAAATATCAGTATGTATTTATATGTGTAGCTGTGGAATACGGAGAGGAATAAGGAGTATTAATATATGAGTCAACTTTTTCTTGTTTCTTGCCAAAAATCAGAAAAACTACAACAGTGTCAATAAACCTATCAATTCTCTTCTTTGTAATTTCACCTTAAGATCATTGGTGTTCCATTTTGATCACACAATGCTAGTGACTAAAGCAATACATCAAACAATTACCAGACTATGACTGAAGCAATGATCAGATATTTATCAGTCAATGACTATAAAAATACATCAAGTATTGATCAGACAATGATGATAACAATACATCAAACATTTACCAGACTATGACTGAAGCAATAATCAGATATTTATCAGTCAATGACTATAAAAATACATCAAGTATTGATCAGACAATGATGATAACAATACATCAAACATTTATTGGACAATGACTAAAGCAATAATCAGATATTTATCAGTCAATGACTATAAAAATACATCAAATATTGATCAGACAATGATGATAACAATACATCAAACATTTATTGGACATTGACTAAAGCAATACATCAAACATTGTTTTCAAAATATAAGTGTTTGTTACTTGTTTTCTTACATACTGTTATTTGATAATCTAACTCAGGTTGTTAGGTATATTTAGGCAAAAGCGACATTACATTCTTTGCCACTTCTAAGCCAAATTTTGTTATAAGATAATCCAAGGTATTGTGAACCGTCATGTGATAAATGTTTTTAAATCATATCATCAAAACGTATTGGGACTCCACATACACAAATAGAGATGGTTATCTCAATACATGTAAACACATATCTCAGTATAAGTAAACATATATCTCAATATAAATAAACATATATCTCAATATACGCAAACACATATCTTCACGGAGTAATTATCGTATTTTATGTATAGAAGACCTGGTGTTCTAGTTTTCAACACAAACAAACCAGTAATGTCTTAGGTACGTACAGTAAGACTGGAGCAATGAGATATCCATATATCACCTAATGATAAGCATTATTAGAAGTCCCAGGATTAAATCCCAGCCACTACCCCACAAAAAAAAAATATTCTTAGAACCTATAATCAAATGATGTCGAGAAAACCCACTTATAGAGAAATATATATGCAAAAACGGCTCGTTTGGGTTGAGAAATATTTTACATAGAAGAGCGAACAATGTTTCGACCTTCTTCGGTCATCGTCAGGTTCACAAAGAAAGAGGTAACTGACCGGAAGCTGATCACGTGTTTGGAAGGGGTTGTGTAACTGAGTGTCGGAATGTAGAGGGCGGTGTTAGATGTTTGAATATATAATTCGCTTATATATTCTTAGAGCCTCTCTGAAGACAGCAGTAGATTAAGATGTCAAACGTAGAATACAAACTTGTTATTTATTAAGTACCTATAAATATTAGGTAGTTTTAAAATGGGTTTCATTAAAACCCAAATTTGAGTAGAATGTTCTTAAACCAAACATTGGTAGTAAAACACGTTTTATGTACAACATATATGATTCGAACACATCAATCCTATAATTTCTTAAACTCGTTTTGATCTTCTCCAAAAATGGGTGTAATATCAAATAACTATTGTATTGGCTACATACGCTGGCCCTTGTCAGTTGTCATTACTTCAGTAATTCTCAAAATTATCTCCATAATACAAAACATCACTAACGTTTTAATTGCTGTAACTAACTACCATGGTTTATGTAATTTCTCTTTGAATTTGTTATCTTAATGTGGAAACGGCAACTCATAATATGTCACAACCTAAACTAAATACCGTGTTTATAGCACATATTTATGTGTTCAAAATGAGCCTCTAAGAGTTCATGTCATCGAGAACAGAGAGGGAGAGGAGAAGGTGGTGGGTAAGTGGGAGCTATTAGTTAAGTAATTAAGATTTAGTATCCCTGATCGATAATTCGGCGCTCTGACAATAATTCTGGCTTTTGACAACTCCTTTCATGATGCATTTTACTCTACCTATTTATTGTTTAATATTTAGGTAGTGTCATTCCGTTATTGCTCTAAAGTTGAGTTATCTGAAGAACCCGGGATGGCCGAGCGTGTTAAGGCGTTCGACTCCTAATCCGAGGGTCATGGGTTCGAATCCCGGTCGCACCAAACATGTTCGCCCTTTCAGCCGTGGGGGCGTTATAATCTGACGGTCAATCCCAATATTCGTTGGTGAAAGAGTAGCCCAAAGGTTGGTGGTGGGTGGTGATGACTAGCTGCCTTCCCTCTAGTCTTACACTGCTAAATTAGGGACGGCTAGCGCAGATAGCCCTCGAGTAGCTTTGCGCGAAATTCAAACAAACAAACGAGTTATCTGATAATATTTTCTCTCCGACTAATGCAGAATATCCACTTTTGTCCATCTACTTGGACAATAATAACGAGATTCCAAAGAAACATATTTCACTTCCATCCCAGCTGTAGCTAATCCATAAATCTATCAAAATTCCTTATTATACAAAAAAGAAAATGTACTTAGATTAAAATTAAAAGCATAACATTTTCGGAAGACTGGTGAATTAAAAAGGAAACAAAAGAACAGACTTTACAGAAGCTATAATGTTAATGGGCAGGGTTTTAGTTCTCAGAAGAAGGGGCTACTGACAGGCAGATTTAGATTGTCGAAAGGGTTACTTATAGTGGTCATTTCTTTTCTAATGCTCTCCTTCCCAGTAGCACAGTTGTATGTCTCCAAACTCACACAGCTAGAAACAGGGTTTCGATACCTGTGGTGGTCAGAGCACAGCTATCCCATCGTGTAGCTTTGTGCTCCAAATAAACAAAATTCTTTCTTAGTGATAACATATGCTGTAAAAGCAGATGTTTAAACTTTTTCATTGTTATATTAAATCTTAGGACTTAACTTATCTCCAAGTTTTTAGATATAAGATTAATCACAAAAGTGTCTGACAATATAGAGGGAAACCATTTAATAGCACCCGCCCCTTACACACCAGCTATTAAATAAATGACTAGATTAACTATCATTTTATAAAACATCTAAAGCTGAAAGTATTCAGAAAAGTATCAGGAACTGTAATCTTGAACCTTACCATATGTAGCCCGGTACAGTAACCATTATGCTACGCTCAACCCTGCATATTTTCATAAATGAAAACATAAACTTGGCTGTTATAAAGAAAAGTTTATAGAGCCTGAAATAAAGGTTTTGTTTCAAAGTAGTCAAGAAAAAGTAGTTACAGCTTAAAGAAAAATTTATAGAGACTAAAAGAAAGGTTTTGTTTCGTAGTACGTCAAGAAAAAGTCATTACAGCTTAAAGAAAAGTTTATAGAGACTGAAAGAAGGGTTTTGTTTCTTAGTACGTTAAAAGAAAAAGTCATTACAGACTGAAAGAAGGGTTTTGTTTCTTAGTACAAAAAAAATTACAGCTTACAGAGACTGAAAGAAGGGTTTTGTTTCGTAGTACGTCAAGAAAAAGTCATTACAGCTTAAAGAAAAGTTTATAGAGACTGAAAGAAGGGTTTTGTTTCTTAGTACGTTAAAAGAAAAAGTCATTACAGCTTAAAGAAAAGTTTATAGAGACTGAAAGAAGGGTTTTGTTTCTTAGTACGTTAAAAGAAAAAGTCATTACAGCTTAAAGAAAAGTTTATAGAGACTGAAAGAAGGGTTTTGTTTCTTAGTACGTCAAGAAAAAGTCATTACAGCTTAAAGAAAAGTTTATAGAGACTGAAAGAAGGGTTTTGTTTCTTAGTACGTCAAGAAAAAGTCATTACAACTTAAAGAAAAGTTTATAGAGACTGAAAGAAGGGTTTTGTTTCTTAGTACGTTAAAAGAAAAAATTACAGTCATTACAGCAAAAGAAAAAAAATTTATAGAGACTGAAAGAAGGGTTTTGTTTCGTAGTACGTCAAGAAAAAGTCATTACAGCTTAAAGAAAAGTTTATAGAGACTGAAAGAAGGGTTTTGTTTCTTAGTACGTTAAAAGAAAAAGTCATTACAACTTAAAGAAAAGTTTATAGAGACTGAAATATAAATATTCTGTTTCTTAGTACGTCAGGGAAAAATTCATTGTAACTTAAACATAATTCATGCAAATAAAAAACACTAACTACTTATCTTACTAATAACATGAAGGAAGGTTTAATATATTGCATAATTCAAAAGACCCAGCAGGTGTGGTATTCTACAATAGACTTTTAGGCTTAAAATATTCTTCGATTACGTTTATTTTGTTTGTGAAAAAAGCACAAATAATTTTGTAAGACGCTACAGAACCTATTTATTACTTATCAGTAATCATATCGTGCGTTTATGCAGAACAATCAACTAGACAGCTATGATACTTGAGGATTACGAGTTTTGATAGTGTCGAAGAGCGTTATGGAAATTTAAAATAACCACAGTAAACAGTAGTGTTCATGTACAGACTCCTGGATTATTCAAATTTTGTTAGTGATGTAATATAGCAAACAAGTAAAAAATAAATTTATCGTTGTTGTTTTTTGGTTTTTATACCCAATAAACATAAATATACTCTTCAAAAAAAGAAACGCAAAAGGGATATTTTTTATTTTAAGAAAAATATATGTAATAACCTTACAAGCTCAGAGTATGTGATGTTACACGTTTAAGGCACTGATTGTCAGACCAAAATGACAATAAAAGTTGTGCACTTTGAAAACGGAGGAAAACATCGGATTTTTCGCTAAAACGCATTCGTGTCCAATAAATTTGTTTGAGAAATCTGCATGTTATGCAAGTGCAACATGTGCAAAATCCCTATAAAAGTGACGGGTTCTCGGTTTCCATAGCTCAGTGTTAAGCCACCGACACGCAATACAGCTACGCCAAGACTGACTGAAGCACAACGCAACAACGCCATTGGTCGCTTGGAAGCAGGCGAATCTCGATCAGATGTTGCCAGAGCTGTGAATATCCACCCAAGCACCATCACAAGGCTATGGAATCGTCACCAACAACATGGATCAACTCGTGACCGTCCACGATCTGGCAGACCTCGTGTGACCACGCCCGCACAAGATCGCTACATCCGGTTACGTCACCTTCGGAATAGGACCACCACAGCGACGTCTACTGCCTCAACCATACCAGGGCTGCGTAGGATTTCCGATCAGACCGTACGCAACCGTCGACGAGATTCTTAGGCCCCATGTGCAACCCATCACGGTGAACGTCAACGACGTTTTTCAACATGACAACGTCCGTCCTCACACAGCCCGACTCACCACTGTCTTCTTGAGACACCACAACGTCAACGTTCTTCCCTGGCCCTCCAGATCACCAGATTTAAACCCCATTGAACATCTTTGGGACGAGTTGGGACGACGTCTGCGACGGCGACAACGTCAACCGCAGACTCTATCTCAGTTTGCAGCAGCTTTGCAGGCTGAGTGGACAGCCATTCCACAGGATGTGATTCGTCATCTCATCGCTTCCATGGGCAGGAGATGTCAAGCAGTTATTGATGCTCACGGGGGGTATACTCCTTATTGACGTTGAGTGACGTTAAACTTCACCTAGTGAGCGTGGGCTTCGCCTTTGCAGACTTTGGATGTTCAGCAGTGAATGTGCAAAGTTTCACACATGTCATACAGAACTACCCGGAATAAACTTGTTAACAATTTGTCTCAAATTTTGCCTTTTGCGTTTCTTTTTTTGAAGAGTATATTTGTCAATCACAGTGTTTAGCCTAAAGTGGGTAACATTGTATAAAATATATTCTAAGGGAAGAAAAACAACTGATTATGTTTTGTTAGTTCGGTGACTGTAAAAATAAATAACATTCACGATATGCAATAGGTGAAATGTCACATAAGGTTAACCATATAACTCTAAATGTTTCAATATAACTTGTTGCTCAGCACAGATAAATTTACTGAGTTCTGTGTAACAGAGTAAATAATAAACGGAAGCTATCTGTGTACTATATAAAATCTCCTCGCAAGACTGGTGAATTCTAAATTTTAAAATACACTTGGAGTTGTCTTCATTTTAAATAACTCATAAAGCAACCAGTTCCTAATCAGTGATAGGTAATTTTTCTCGCAATACAAAATGATGAGACAGAGAAAACAGTTTTACATGTTCATCAGCGATATTTCAGAGCGAGTAATAAATGATCGTTAATGAATTAACAACAAACCTTTACACTATTTCATAAAAGTACCGTTCACTAAATTTAGATTGTTATATGTGTCCCCAAACACTGTAAATATTTGACAAAATTATCGTTTATCAAAAACAGTTTGAATTATTTTATGTGTCCCTAAAAACTGCAACTACTTCATAAAAGTACCGTTTACCAAGCAAGTTAGCTTATTTTATGTAGGACCACACACAGACTAGATTTCAAATAGAGAAAAATCTCGTTTCTGTCATGTTCATATCAGATCTTCATATAGACGTATGTACTTGTATGTTCATGAGCACAAAGATAGTTAAATACAATATGTTCTCTTGTTTTCAAGAGTCACTTCACTACCTCATTTTACTACTTTAGTGTCTTCCAATGTTGCTCATTTCGAAATTCCTTGATAATACATTCAGCTTGGAAAAACCAATCTGTGAAATTTCCCTCGGGATAACAAACGCGTTTGCATCTTTGTTCATGGAGGACGAAAGGAAGAGGTGGGAGGAAAGAATGAAGTTTCGTAATAATCTGCGACAGCTATTGGTCAAATTATATTCAAACACAATACAAGAGGTATTTTATCATTTGTACATAGGAAGTTTAAAAGATGAGATACCAAATAGTTTTCTGCGGTATAAACCTTTTTACATCTATGCTTTCCAAGTTCCATGAATCTTAATCAATATATATTTATTAATTTTACACCTCCATATTTTCCTTTAATTGGGACCCTAATGATATACCTGCAAATATATACCTCTAGAAACTAGGTTTCGATACCCGTGGCATAGATTTGTGCTTATTAACAAACAAACCTTTTAACTGGCAGAATCGGTCCAGTATAGTTACTCATTTTTTTATTCATAGAGATTTAACTACCCAGTTTAACTACCCAGTCACGACATTTTTAACATTACAGCAAATATTTGTGTCAAATCGATATTAAAGTCAGTGATTGTTTGTATATTATTGTTTCTAAGCGTATACCAACACAACAGGCTATCTATGCTCTGCTAGCTCCGAGCGTCGAAACCCAATTTTTAGAAAAGCGGTTAAAAACAAAGTGTATTAAATATCACTGTTTGTATCTGAACAAGAACAGGCTAGAGTAACATTACAACGTTCGGTTAACAAACAATAGCTGCTTACCTTTTCATAACTTATTTGGTTATATATACACTGTATAATGTAAACTTACACCTTGGACCCTTGAACCCGCATCCAAACGTGCAGAAGTCATTAAATACGGTCAAGGAAATGTCGTTATTGGTCAGTAACTCTACGATTATTTAGGAGTATCATCGACCAACACGAAGTCGCAGGTGTGGATATTTAATATTTGATATTAAAAACATTCCGTGAAAATTCAAGATGATATAACACAGATCACACAACAGCCCCACCATTAGAATGAAACAGTACTTCCGTTATAAAGTCCACAGTTATATCAATTGGTTTTAAAAACCAAATACGGCTGTTGTAGTGGCAAATCTCTTCTAATGTCTTTTCTCACTTTAGTCAGTAGTTTAAATGAAGGAAGAATACACCTGAACTGTAGGGCTCTCTAACTTAACTGTATAGTCTGTGTGTTTATAAGGTAATGTTCAGGTTGAATACTGTAATTCTTTACATGTATTTAACGTAACCCATAAAAAAGTAACACATTTACATTAACTTAGCAGATTGAAACTTTAAAATAATCACACAGTAGATAACAAGAAACACATGAAAAATTAATGTTACCCATAAGAGTTAGTTATGATATGTTTTATAACCTGAAATCTATTTGTAGCTGACTTCAGACATTTAATTTATACACATATTACTCTAACATTTCATTATAGAATAATGAATTTTTAAGCAAATATACACAATTAATGAAGTGTTTTTGAGTTCTGATGTCAAAGGAAAAATGGAGCTAGACTATATGTTTGTAATTGTACTTGGTTCGCTAAAGCAAATCGTTTAGTAGATGGCAAACACAAAAAAATTAATGAAAAGTTATTTGGTTTTTATTTTATTAATTAATCTGTGAAGTGCATTAATTGTTCCAGATTTTAAACACCCAATTAATTTTGTTTATCTTCGGCGCATTTCTTCTGCGCATAAATAAAATCAGGAAAGCGACATATATTTAAAATTCAAAAACAGTTAAAATCGAATAGAATTGCATCATTTAAAAACAAAGTTTCGTTAGTGATGATGCAAAGTTAACACTGATGAAACATCGCTCTTAAATGATGTATTTCTATCCGATTTTAGCTGTTTTTGAATTTCGAATGTTGTATACAGTGGGATAGCACTAACGTTTATATAATATATAAATATTCAAATATCACTACATATGTTACTTAAAAAGGCTTATAAATATTTCAAAATATCACTAGGCTTTCTCCACCTTCCAACAAAGAAAACAGACTTTCCTATTTAGTATTCCAATCACATATGTCAGATATTAATTAGAGATCTTCTTGGAAGACCTGGGCGTAAGTAAACTTTGAAGACTTAATTTCCTACCGCTAACGATAAAAAAATCAAGCACCTCTGGAAGAGAGAAGCGAACAGTACGTGCAAGGAATCCGTTATCATAGGTTAAAGGATACAGAGTAATACTCAAGAGTTTCCAAGTCAGATGATTCCACGCGGTGGACGTCAGCTTCACTTTATCAAATAAAAGGACCTCGATGGAGGTACAACAGAGAAAGTGATTGAAGCAAACAGTGTATGACAACAGCCACAGTAGAATTACAGATTGTGTTCTGCCTTTAACTAATGTAGTTATTACATTCTACCCTCTCCTAAATACCATATGACAACTAAAGGATTTAATAAACCAAATGACGCATCATTACGATGTAAGCGTATTTTTGACAGATGTGGACATTTTGTTTCGAAAATAAATCAAACATTTTAGGCTTAATCCATTTTGTTATTTATGATTACCTACGAAGTAAGATATATTCAGTTCTTACGTTTTACTCAATGTTTACTTGTATTTCAAGGACAAAACGAAACGTTTGAAAAACCTAACGATATTAACTAGACTACTATACTACAGACGTACACTGTTTCAAAAATCTCATCAAAATACGAAAGTTGATTAATACTGTTTCGCTATATTTTCATATTTTCACCGCTTGTCTCAGAATTGTGAAAAAGATAAATATGTATGTATCTAATCCTTTGTGCCAGAATCGTAACAGTTGCATGTTTTGTGAAATAGCATTCATTTTAATTCTTTACATCAAATACACACATTCATTAATATTATATCTCTCAATTAAAATAATACTATGACTAAGTTATATAGAGCTGTTGGTTATATACAGTTATATAGAGCTGTTGGTTATATACAGTTATATACAGCTGTTGGTTATATACAGTTATATACAGCTGTTAGTTATATACAGTTATATAGAGCTGTTGGTTATATACAGTTATATACAGCTGTTGGTTATATACAGTTATATAGAGCTGTTGGTTATATACAGTTATATAGAGCTGTTGGTTATATACAGTTATATAGAGCTGTTGGTTATATGCAGTTATATACAGCTGTTGGTTATATACAGTTATATAGAGCTGTTGGTTATATACAGTTATATAGAGCTGTTGGTTATATACAGTTATATACAGCTGTTGGCTATATACAGTTATATAGAGCTGTTGGTTATATACAGTTATATACAGTAAGTTGGTTTAAATCTGTTCCATTTCATTCCGGGAACAGTTGTCAATTTCTCTGCTACTCGAATAAACTTTGAAAGAAAAACAGCAGCTTAAACGTAAAATAACATTAGAATAAATTTAATAACTTAAATAACTCAGTCTTTAGTGTTTCTCTATAAACATATCAAAACCATTGAACTATCGAACTCGCACTTTTTGCTGAAAACGAAGAAATATTTGTACTAGTTAGAGTGACTTTCACCCATCGTTTCTGAGATGCTATACACCGTTTTGTGTTTGAAGTAGTGACTTTCACCCATCGTTTCTGAGATGCTATACACCGTTTTGTGTTTGAAGTGGTGACTTTCACCCATCGTTTCTGAGATGCTATACACCGTTTTGTGTTTGAAGTAGTGACTTTCACCCATCGTTTCTGAGATGCTATACACCGTTTTGTGTTTGATGTGGTGACTTTCACCCATCGTTTCTGAGATGCTATACACCGTTTTGTGTTTGAAGTAGTGACTTACACCCATCGTTTCTGAGATGCTATACACCGTTTTGTGTTTGAAGTAGTGACTTTCACCCATCGTTTCTGAGATGCTATACACCGTTTTGTGTTTGAAGTAGTGACTTTCACCCATCGTTTCTGAGATGCTATACACCGTTTTGTGTTTGAAGTAGTGACTTTCACCCATCGTTTCTGAGATGCTATACACCGTTTTGTGTTTGAAGTAGTGACTTTCACCCATCGCTTCTGAGATGCTATACACCGTTTTGTGTTTGAAGTAGTGACTTTCACCCATCGTTTCTGAGATGCTATACACCGTTTTGTTTTTGAAGTGGTCAATACATTTTGCTCTATTCAACCATTTTATTAACACAAGTCATAAATATTCGAAATGTTTATTGCTCTTTTTATGAGAATTGCAAACCTACTGCAGATATGTAACCAATAAACTTTGAAGTACAGTTTGTTCGTCGACGTTCGAATCAGTCTTAAAGATCAGTATAGAAAAAAAAAAAAAGCTAATGGTTTAATATTTATATTTCAATAGATATGAAAACATATTCCAATCTATTTTTATGTTAGAAAAAGAAACACATAGCCTTAACATGAATTTTCATAACTAAGTAAGAGACAAATAAAGGAATGTCGAGAGAGAACATAACATTTTTTTTTTCATTTCACTCGTCTCACTGTGTTTCATCTCATACTTAACCTCTATGTTTATAGGTTGTCACGTGTGTGTGAAAAAAAAATCCTATTGTTTAAACTTGAAGATAAATCTGAATTTAAGTCTTTTCTGAGTTTAACTAAACAGCGCCTGCAATAGAAAAAAGAATAAGGGCTGGAAAAGGTTAACGTGTTTCCTGTCAGATGGAGCCTCTACGTTGATGGATGAACCCATTACAGTGTCTCTATAAGCCGTCAATAACGAAGTCGATTAAGGTGGTCCATATCTTGAAAGACTAAGAAAGCTAGAAGAGAGTATTCATTAAAATATAGTCATTAGTTGAAGCTTCTTTGGGTTAAAAGCCTTTGAAACGTCTGTCCTCTCTTCCACGTCATAGCATAGGGTCTCCACACCTAACAAGCTCTTATGTTTTGCTTACTACGAATAAAATTAGTTTATACATTGAGAACTTTATGTAGGCTTCAAAACCGGTGTTTTTTTTCAACTTTTGAATGACGTCATATACACTATCTAAAAAAAATAAGAAACATAAAACTCTACATGACTGCTAATACGCACAATGATTGTACGAAAGTGTATGACTGATAACCTACGCACAGTGACAATACATACCATTATGAAACGTAACGGTATAATGGTCTACTTTGCATGTCCTGGTTCTGTTGGGGTAGTAATAACGCACAGCTTATCATTGCGGATGAAAACATTGGGAAGATACAAGGAGTTCGGCTGAAGTTTCTAGCAATACCGTGTTTTTGCCGTCGGCTTATGATAAATGGAATTTACCGACAGCTTTTGTGCTTGCTGTCGAACAAAGCAAACACATTTGAAGTCTCGGATTGATTTTATTTCAGCGTAGCTAAAACTTGTCAGCCACTGAAAGACTGTTTCTATTGACCTCCTGAGAACGGGAAGTAATATACCCGTAGAAATTATATCCGTTGGCGTAAGCAGTATCTCCTAGCTCCCTATTTTATATCTACCAAATTATCCTCGTTTCGTTCAATTTGGACATCTCTCTCTTCCTCGGACATTCACTCTATTTATCTTCTACTTTATAGTGTCAATATTTTTATACCTTATATTTCTTGTATATGATTTTTATATGATATTTCAAACGAAATTTCGCACGCGATTGTTTGCCACTGCTACATTTGAAACGTCCGTCTGATAAATACTTTACAAAATGTTTACCTTCCCTATCAGACTTACGTTTTCTAGCCAAGCTATCTAAATTATTTTCTCCTAATGTATACCCTTCTTTTCTCTCTTCTGTATTTTCATATCTCTTTTTATTCCTTGAAGCTATCGAATCAGAAAAAAAACCTATATTTGCTATCGTTCAATATAACTTCCTTTTTAAACTTACATTGTTGTTTTTCTCTTATTTAAATCGAAGAAAGCTCTTTATTATGTAACTCTTTTCAAACGTATTTTCTACATTTTATCTATTTGCTGATCATTAGTACCTTCCTTCTTAGTTCCACTTTCATGTCTATTGTTTAACCCTCTTTAATGATTCTTTTCTAAAAGTTTGTTGTTTTTTCTTTAATAAAGTGAAGTGTCTAAAAGTAGCACGTTTTCTTCCTCTTACGATCTTCAATTCTTAACCATATTTCCATTACAAAATTATCATATTGCAAACATAAGACACAAAAGGATTTCGCTGTAGTTCTTTTGTATTGCTTTACCTTAAAATAGAGATTTGATGGAATATTATTCAAAGCAGTGAACAATGTGAAAAACAGAGTCTTCCGAGAAACAAACAATAGAGCAGACAGATTTTTTTAAATTGTTTTCCTTCTACTCAGAAATAGCACAAATATTTCGAAGCTGGGTATGTTTTAGTCGAATGAAGTAAAATCCTGTATTTTAGCTGAGTTAATGCTATCTGCTGTGTTGGCAAACCAACAGGTAAAATGTAAATCCTACATTAAAATAAAGTTGTAAGTATATTTGTTGTTATTGGGTGTAAACGAAATATTCATTTTAAGAAATTCGATTTTATAAAGACAAAACACAGATAAGCTAAAACAGATATAAAATTATACTGAACCACAGTTATGAAGAAAATAATAAGACAGAAATAGATGTCTACTATAAAACAAACACTTGTCCACTTTTAACTTTACATACACACGCTCGCGCATACATATATATATATATATATACACACATACACACTAACACTCGAGAAACTTGATGACTAGCCTAACAATCGTCATCTCCTTTGCTAACTGAACCAAAAATCAGGAGAAGTCAGTTGGTGACAGTTTTATCTTTCCACGTCACTATCAGGTCGACAATCTCATCTGTCGAGTTGACGATCGCTAAGACCCAAAGAGCCAAGGTGAAAGCAGAAACAACTAACACTGCTTACAACTGATCAGTTGTGGCTGATTAAAAACTGTAGAATTTCGGGATGAAATATTAACAAAATAGATTAATTTTACGATCAGCTCATATATATGTGTATAAAGGTTATTTTCTGATATAGGATAGCAAATTTCACCAGGCCTACAAAAATACATACGAGCATATAGCACATATATATATATACATATTAAGTTGTTATAACCTAAAAACAAGCCGAAGCAAAAATAAAGTTATAAATAATAGATAAAAAACGCTGCACCAATTAAAACATCCCATGGTACAAGCTATAATATGGGATATAAAATGTACCCTAGGTTTTGAAGGTGACTGAATCAGTCTTAGCCTCCAGTCTCACATAAAGGAATAAAATAAAAGAATAGCAATATACATAGAAATAGAAATTAGGAGAGGTTTGGATTTGCTGTTTTAGAGTAGTTCTTCCTTTTGATTTTGCTAACAATACTTTATCAGTATTAATTTTCTCTCTCTCTCTATATATATATATATATAATATAGACTGCTTTAACAAAAATATCTGCATATGTGGTCATAGAAGAATCGAGGTGAGCACTGTCATTATGATTTGGTTTAGTTTGTATTTCGCGTAAAACTACATAGGTCTATCTGCGCTAGCCGTCCCTAATTTAGCAGTGTAAGACTACAGGTAAGACAGCTAGTCATCACCATTCACCGTCAACACTTGGGCTACTTTTTTTACCGACGAATAGTGTGATTGACCGACACATTATAACGCCCCCACAGCTGAAGGGCAAGTATGTTTGGTGCGACGAGGATTATGAGTCAAGTGCCTTAACCACCTGGCCATGCCGGGCTTCTGTCATTATGAATCGGTAGTACATGTTTTTTTCTAAATAACCTTCATCCAGAAAATGCTTGGCAAAATTAATTTCAGTGGTGTTTCTAAACCTTTGACACTTTGCGACAATAACTGAAATGTTGTGGCTCTCACTCCAAAACTGGATTAAATGGTTATTATCATCTCCCCCCAAAAAAAAACAACAAACAACAACTTATAACTCGATACTAATAGCATTCACACCAAACCAAATGATTACCAACAATCCTGTAGGTGATGCATAATTTGTGTACTCCAGCACTCACAAGTACCTGTCTTCACGAAGCTCACGCTGAACGGACTTCACGCATAATGCCTGTTCATACATGGTCGTATTGAATTAATTTACTCCATTTTGAATTTGTTGCACACATAAAACTGACCAACTGCCCTGTTCTTTCTGACGATCTTAACTGTTTGTTTTAATGTTCTAATATCGATTTTCTTATGCAGTTTACATATGTCTTCTGAAATATTTCTACGTGGTAAAATACAGCAACTGTTTCGTATTAATTTTTCAGTAGCCTATAATCTTTTCTTTTCTCACGATAGTAAATTTACACAGTTATTTTCTGCTCGTCGAACTATCACATGAAAACGTTCATCACGTTAGGAACAACAATCAACAAAAAATATATTTACAAAAACCTTTAAGAAGGAACAGAAAAGAAAAGCATTGACCTGTAGCTTTTTACCGCCATCTTTGAAAATGGTTTCCAATTTTTAGTCATTTCTGGAAACTTTAAAAAATAATAAAAAGTTAGTTACTAAATCTTTATAAATGAATCGAAATTTTCTAAGAAGAAGACGAAGTGATATTAACAGTTAAAGCACGTACGATTGAAGACTGCTAATCTCAGGTATTATGTGCTGTGCGTGACCTACTGGTTAATATGCCATTGCCGAGAAATCACACTTCACGTTCTAGGGTCGTGAGTGAGCTACACGAGTGACGGTTGAATCCTAGAGTACTCCTATAGTTGGCGATAGGTGCTGTTGGCGATTCACCTTCCTTCTAATCTATAACTTCTAAATTAGGGATGGGTATCACAGATTATTACCCTTGTGAGACTTTGCGCAAATGGTCGAAGCAAACAAGCAGTCAATTTGGTATAAGGTTTGGGTTGTTTTCAATTTTGCGCAAAGCTACACGAGGGCTATCTGCGCTAACCATCCCTAATTTGGCAATGTAAGACTAGAGGGAAGGCAGCTAGTCATCACCACCCACCGCCATCTCTTGGGCTACGCTTTTACCAACGAATAGTGGGATTGATCGCTACATTATAACGTCCTCACGGCTGAAAAGGCAAGCATGTTTGGTGCGACGGAGATTCGAACCCGCGACCCTTAGATTACGAGTCGAGTGCCTTAACCACCTGGCCATGCTTGGCCTATTTGGTATAAGGAAAACCATCTTTAGTTAAGCCTGTGTATTTTAAGTTTTTACGTTAGTAGTTTACATATACCACGTTTAATAAAAATACACATGTAACACTTCTTAACTTCTTCTTTGGAAGAGAGTGATTTTTCTTTGATTTCCAATTAACAAAAGTTGATATTCTGAAATCCTACCTTTAATTTCTTTTCTTTTTTTTAATTACGAAATTCGTATCTTAATTGGTGTGAATATTTTCTAAGTTTTTATTTAAATGTATAGAATTGCCTTGAAAAATAAATTGATGAGTTGGAAACGCGTCACCATCAGTGAAGTAAAAAATATTTAAGTATCCTTTAAAAATTCATAACGAATATTAATAACTAACGTTATTCCTAATAAAGATATACCTACTTCAAATTCAGCATCGTGACATCTTCTCCTGTCTTTATGAATAAAGAAAAAGTCATTACATCTCCCTGTTCGTGTTTAATTAAAAAGTATCATAACGTTTACTTCTTTTTGTATAATCAAGGAAAAAGTCATCACATCTCTCTTCTTCTGTATGAATAACGAAAGAGTCAAAAAGTTCTCTCTTTCTGTATAAATAAAGACATCATAAAATCTTTCTATTGCATGATAATTAATTAATATATAATATATAAATAATTTCTTGGAATACACAGAACACGTTAAGTTTTATTTTCTCATCACATTTACCCTTTATCATGTTGATTCAAATCAGTTGATAAAAAGAAATTACAAGTAACACTATGTAACACAAATTTTGTTCCTGGATAGTATGTGTTATTTCTTAATTGCAGAATTCTTAAACACAGAAAATGGCCATTATTTACTCCAAACTTTGCTTTTGTGACCTGGATAATGAAATTTAGAAATTAACAAATTTGCACATTTTCATCTACATAAGGTGTGAATAAAACAACATATGAATCAAGATTTACATGTATTTATACTAAAGTTATACAAAAATGTTTAGAAGTGAGTAGTTTCTCGAGATTTGCGACTGTAATGTAAATCACTTTTACGAATCAACCCCCAAATATAGTCTCCCATCACGTTTTTGTTACACGTTCCCAGGTCACAAAATCAAAGTTTGAAGAGAATAATAGGTCTTTTTCATTTACTTCAGTCATAAGCAATTAGGAAATAACACTTTCTGTCCAGGAACAAAAAAAAGTAAAAATTTTGTTACATTGTGTTATTTATGCTGTTAATTTATTATTATAAATTATTCACCAACCAAATTGTTTAAGGTGTAAAAATAAATATAAAACCCAATCTATCATTTGATTCATGAAGTTGCGTGTTCTTCAACTACAACGCAAGTATAGAGGTCACCGTGATTACTTGAGGTAAACTACCTTACACACAACACAAATTCTACTAGGGTCACCGTGGTTACTTAAAAGTCCGGTACGGTCAGGTGGTTAAGGCGCTTGACTTGTAATCCGAGGGTCGTGAGTTCGAATTCCCCTCACATCAAACATGCTCGTCCTTTCAGCCGTGGGGGCGTTATTATGTGACGCTCAATCCCACTATTCGTTGGTAAAAGAATAGCCCAAGAGTTGGCGGTGGGTGGTGATGACGAGCTGCCTTCCCTCGAGTCTTACACTGTTAAATTAAGAACATTTTGCGCAGATAACCCTCGAGTAGCTTTGCTCGAAATCCAAAGCAAACCCAAAAGTACATTTTAGCGTCCTCAGTTTGTGAACCCTTTTTGAAACTGTCTCCATGGTTAATACATTACGAATCAAATGTTTATCAAAAGTGAGGCGCACCAGAAATATTTAGTGTTCTATTTTACCAATTAGTATATCACTAATACTGTTAAAAAAAACTTTTCACCTTGATTGTGCAAAATATTATTTTCAATTTCAGGTTTATTTCAAACTCGATTCAAATTACCTTTTTTTTTCTGCATACTTCAGGGCTAATATTTCGTAATTTAAATAAGCAATCCCATTTTTGGCCTTCATACCTAAAAAAGAAAAGAAAACGCGTTTCATTAGTACTTGAGAAAACGTTCCATACTTATATTCATATTGACTGCTTCCACATGGCCAATTAAAGAAGCGAATGACCCTGAAGGCTTGTGAACTTCAAAGAAATCGCAAAAATGTTGGATACAGCATTAATGAGCAATTTAGTTTTGAGAAATCATTTTTTGCTAATTAATTCACGAATAACGGAAAAAAGTTGCGCAAGCGCAATTGTATGAGATAGCATTAGAGGAATATCGTGTTGTTTCTATAGAGGAAATTGGCGTGACCTAGTGGTTAGTGGATCGGAAATTGTACGTTCAACAAACTTATCACTTTCAAATGTAGTTTTTTTTGTTGTGTAGTTAGGGTAAATCACACAACACTAATGCATCGAATGTAGTAAATCAAACCGTTTTATGTGCAGATGCATTGTCTTTTGATGTAACAAGGGGATTTCAGATCAATTACCTACTGTGCATGCGTCCAGATAATCACGTGTGAAACAGAACCAATGTCCATTCACTCCTTAGTTCGTACCAGCTAGATAATTAAGTATTATATTTAAGTGTATCTCGTGTCAAGTTGCTGAAAAGGTCTCCGTTTTAAATGTGTGTGTTTGTTTTATTAGATCACTATTTAAGGTTTAGTTTTGAGTATTCTTTGATATTTTATTTAGTTTTATGATAAACTAAAACTATTTCTCTTAAATAAAAGTCTGGCGCTTACTTCAACACTTCGATTCGCCTCGGTGGTCACAGCAAATCGTCCAATGTGGCTTCACTATCACAAAACTCACACATACACTCAGTTAATTGTAGCATTAAACATCACGAGTTATTTAAAATCCTGTTTTCGATCAATTAAATATTCGTATGGAAAAGATTAAACATTATGATCTTATTGATGACAGTGACTGGTTTTATAATTGTCAAACAAATATGTTTCAGATGGAGGGTATAACAGAATATTTCCGTGTGAAATCATGGTTTATTAAGTATTCGAGCGTTAGTATTAATTATATACTTATTTTAGTCTGTAGAAGTAATCTTGGGTCCAGTTTAACGAAGTATATTTTTAATGATTTAAGATAACATATAACTTGCCAATACACTTTGTTAGAATTATTTATTTTAATTAAAATACGTATTTTCGTCTGTAAAAGTAATCTTGAGTCCAGCTTAACGAAGTAATTTTTAATAATTTAAAATAACGTATAACTTGCCAATACAATTTGTTACAGTTATTTGTTCTAATTACTGAGGTGGCAACGCTTCACCAACATTTAGTTCATACCAAGAGAGTTTCTGTGAAATGTTAACTTCAGTATCACATTTATTTTTTCATTAGAAATGCATATTCAATGACCTCTTAAAATGACCTATGTGTCTTTCAAATTATTCATTTTTCTCATGATCTTATTTTATAATGAACACGTCACACTTGTTTTACTTTTAGCTATCTTTATTCTTTTTGGTTTTTAAGTGTCAAATATAGCGTATAGAAGAAACAGCTGTTTTTAACATAAAACTGAAACAATTTCGTAGTTTGAACTGTCTTCTCTCGAAAGAAAACTTTATACATTGTTGAAATTAGACTTTCCAATTTTATGCACTCGTGAATTAAGTAATCAGATTGGAGGAAAGGCGGCCAGCCAGAGTTCCCCTCCACCTTTAGAACATTGAACAGAATAATGGGATTTACTGTCACTTTTATAACAAAACTACGGTTTAAAGTGGAGCATGCGCAGCAGCATCATGTATCGAGCCTTGAATCCTGATATCCGCAGCCCGATATCCTAACCGTTAGGACAAACTTGACTCATTCCACAATGTTAAAGTTCAAACCGCATCTTTAGGCTAAGATCATATTATGAAGAAGTCAATCCAGACATAAAGGTAACAAAATGAGCCAGTTCAAGCACTCGATAACTATATTTTACACTGTAGAAATATAATAGATATTTAAAGAAACCCATTGAAAACTGATGGAAGTAAATGTTTTTCTTAAGCCAACTTTAATTACCAGTTAGCAGTTTCTTTATTATGTTGTTATATAAGATATTTAAGAGAAGTCATTAGTTTAAATCATTCCTACCAATATACAGTAGTGTGCTTTCTGTCATTAAGTCAGTAGACTCTAAAACGATGTCACATAAGAGACGCTAATGATGCAATTTGTTCTGTCATAAAGTCAGTAAAACTGGCGCATGCCATTAATCATGAAAAGAATTATGTACTATCTAGGACACAATTCAGCATGACATATGAACTTCGAAAGCAAGAAATAAAAGTATTTCTTTCTCTTCATTTTGGTTTTATTTATTCTTGAAACAGAACACTTTCGGGGAAACCTATGCAAGTACATGTAGCTTAATAAGATTAAATATAATTTGGATCCACGTTTCAAAAACAGTGAAACGTTTAGTAAATGAAATGTAAATAAACACGCCAAAGCTTCCTTACTTGCAGTTGTAAATAAAGTTGTCGCCTCATGAGTAATAACCATGTGTAAATGTAACATTTGTCACATGTTTCCAGAAACAATGTACTTTTGTACAATTGTAATGGTATAAAACCTATTCATGTGGGATATCTTTTAACCTTAGCTTTTAAACATTAAGATGTAAATACATTATTTATCGTAACTTGTAACTGAGCTATTTATATAATGGGAAAGGTGTGGAAACAGTTGTGTAAGTTTAAGCTAGTGCACCAGTCATATCATTGTTTTCCATGTGTTTTTAATTATTTACTGATAAAAGTATATTAATAAGTATTTTCGAGTTTTTAAGAGTAAGATCACCATTATTTTGCCAGGTTTATGGTGATTTGTAGAGCTTAAGTTACGTTTCTGTTTTACTTTATATTTCACTCAGACAAAATAAAGTTCTAAATACGATATCGAAAGTCAATCACAGAATTTCATCCTTGTGGACTAATATCTGAGCAAAATGTATGACCGAAAAATAATTTTAGCCTTTTTTTTTAGTTATTGGAACGCCAATAAAAGGCAGTTGATAACCCATTCCTTTCATTGTAACGTAACATTGATACATATCATGAACACCTAGTTAATTATGTGTTGTTGTTTTTCTGGCTAGAAACAACAAATCAGTCTTCAACATATCTTCTATATTAAAATTATTTACATTTTTTCAACACTGAATATTTTTGTTTATATCTATTATAACAACGTAAGACAAATATGGGATGAAGTGGATTCATGGTGAACAAATTACTAGAACGTTTATTTGATCATACGTTCTATTGTTAACGACAAAATTCTGCAATCATGGTTTTCGTTCTCCACTGCCACAACAGTAAGTTAGGCTTACGACGCTAAAATTTGGGTTTCGATACGTGTTGTGGGAAGAGCAAAGTCAACTCGTTGTATATCTTTGTGTTTAACAAAATCCAAATCAAAATAGCGATTTCTTTTTCTTTTTAAATAAGTAAAAATATACGATTTAGTGCTATCTGGAGTACCCGTTCCCTGGACAGAAGTTAAGTTCGTGATTAATAAAAGGTTTTCTTAGGACATGAAAAGTTGCTTTCTTTATATGTAATTATAAAAAAAAAACGCCAATAAAAATTGCAAAACACAAAATGCTAAACCGCAATTCTGTACGTATCTCTGGATGCGCCCAATAAATTTCATGCCACATTTGGCGAAGTTCCATTAACAGTGAGTAAATTAGTGGTAAAAAAAACGCCATTAAAAGTTGCAAAACGGAAAAACTGAACATTAGTATAAATCTCTCTACGGACACAATAAACCTTCACACCCTGCGAAGTAGTTAGATGGGTATACATCAGACAGTAATATTATATTTATATACATACCTTAGAAGTAATTCGCTGTACAGTTTTTCATTGCAAAAGAAAATTGGTAAACAACGACTTAGTATGAGCTGGCATAGAACATTTTATCAATGTTACCGTCCCCTGGTGGGTCAATACTAAATTTACAATGCTAAAATCAGAGGCTCGATTCTCCGTGGTGGGCAAAAAGCAAATAGCCTATTGTGTAGATTTGCGATAAAATAACAATAAATAAAGTGTAAGTGAAGTCCTTGGTAGGTTTTACAAGCTTAAGGTTTTCTATAACTGTACATCTATTGTTATTAAATAAGATAACATGTTGACATAACGCTGATAGATGTCTTTGAAACTTCAGATTCTACTTTAAACAATTAACTAAACTTAATACTTCATAACTTTATAAATCAGTCTTTTTTTTCACACAGAGCATCAATAAAAAGTGACAATAATAACAAAACAATTACGAAGTTGGTCGCTTCTCTTTTTGATGTTGTAGTTTATAAAATATTTTGTGTTTTTTTTTGTATAGCTAAGCCACAAAAGGATATCTGCTCAGCCCATCGAACCCCTAATTTTAGCGTTGTAATTCCGGAGACATACCGCTGTGCTAGCGGGGGGCTTGTAAGATATAACGAAACTAACTGATTTTATTAAAACTAATTTTAATGTTGTAATTTATAAGATATGACAAAACTAACTGATTTTATTAAAACTAACGAAACGAACCGATTTCATTGAAACGTTATAAAGGCGATTAATAGAACATACCTTTATAAGGCAGTAGATCAACGTCAACCAAACGCAGTACGTAGAAAAATCATGGGATAATGATTAGCGTACTGATCAGAGAAGCTGAAATTCCAAGCATGGTTCGAGTTTCGTTAACACTACAACAAGTCGCTCTCCACACTTTCAAACCGTGAGTAAGTGACTAATAAGAAAAAAAAAATCAAATTTCACTACTGAGTCTCACAAAAATAATTCAGGAGTTTGCAATAGATGGTGCTGACGAGCTACATTCCCTCTAGTCTATCGGGCCCGGCGTGGCCAGGTGGTTAAGGCGCTCGATTCGTAATCCAACGGTCGTGGGCTCGAATCCCCATCGCACCAAACATGCTCGTCCTTTAAGCCGTGGGGGCGTTATAATGTGTCGATCAATCACACTATTCGTAGGTTAAAGAGTAGTCCAAGAGTTGGCGGTGGTTGGTGATGATTATCTGACTCTCCTCTAGTCTTACACTGCTAAATTAGGAACAGCTAGCGCAGATAGCCCTCGAGTAACTTTGCGCTGAATTAAAAAATAAACAAATAAATACAGCCTATTATTTCAGCCTCCCACTGGAACAGCGGTATGCTTGCAGACTCACACCGCTAGAAATTGAGTTTCGATACCCGTGATATGCATAGCTTAGATAACCGAGCGTATCTTTGTGCTTAATTTCAAACAATCACATCAAAATTAAGACTGTTTTCGTTAACGAGGTTGGCTCTCAGGTAGTTTTGACCAAAATTCAACAAAACAAACATAGTTTGTACATCATAGCTCTGCTTTTCTGAAATTGATTTTGGATTTTAGTCAAAACTGATAAAAAAAACGTGTTGTTAACTTGTATATCAGTCAAAAAACAACAAACGCTTTTTCGATCAAATTCAAACAGAACTTTTGTTTAATAGCGTGTTATTTTATTTGGTGTGTGTGTTGTCTTATAGCAAAGCGGTATCGGGCTATCTGCTGAGCCCACCGAGGGGAATCGAACCCTCTTTTGTAGCCTTGTAAATCTATTGGCTTACCGCTGTACAAGAGGGGGGATTTTATTGGGTTAACTTAATAGGAGCTAACTGAAACGTTTGTGGCTTTCTGATATGTTTTATTTACTGGTCAGTTTAACTTCTTTGTCATTGCTCTTTATGTCTGAAAAACGTCGTAAAATCTCATTGGTCATCAGAGCTGTAATCTTAGGGATATAAATATATTTTTCACACTTCCTAATCCTATATGTTTCCTACATTAGTTACCGCAAAATGTGTTCGAATCTTTGAAAGTAACAGGTATCATGTTTTCAGCTATTTCCAATCAGTCTTGTAGTAGACAACGTGTAAACTGATAGTTTACGCCACACGGATGTAGCAGTTTTCTTTTCACACACACGCATAATTTTGAGCTAAATTTTAAACATACATTATTTCTTTACAAAGTAAGGGATACCAATTAATCATTTTTTTTTTTTTAGTAGGACATGAAGAGCAGTTGCTCTAACTGAATGAACTACATTGTATAACAACTGACGATTTCCGGATGTATCACCCTCTACTGATCATATTTTTTGTCAGCGATGTCATTTGCGAACGTGGATACAATAGCCACACTGCCAAACTAAAATTCCCAGAGTCACAGCTGTTGAAGATTGAGTAGCCGTAGTCTTCTTGGACCAATCATATTTTTCTACAGCACCCACCTCTAAACGACAACCTAACAGATGTTTGTTGCCGACTGTATTGTTTCAATATCAGCTCGCATTTCTTTTCGAAAGGATTTATGCAGAGCTCGTACGTCCAAAACTGAAAAAATGATCATAAAATTAGTTTTGTTTGTGTTTTATTTAAACTCACGCGAAGCTACACGAGAGCTATCTGCGATATTCGTCCCTAATTTTACAATGTAAGACTTGAGGGAAGGCAACTAGTCATTACTACCCACCGCTAACTTTTGAGCTACTTTTTCTCCCCCAACGAATAGTAGGATTGACCATCACATTATAGCGCCCCAGTGGCTGAAAGGGCGAGTATGTTTGGTGTGACGGGGATTCGAACCCGCAACTCTCAAATTACGACTCGAGTGTTTTAACCACATGGTTATTCCGCGTGTAAGGGAAGAGGCGTTTTAACTTTATATTTTCTCTAGATAAATTATAAGATGAAATTAAGTTTGTATTATAATTGTAAGAGGTGCCTGTTGTTGTTATTTGTATAATTTTGGGTTAAAACTACCCGAAGACTATTTACGCTAACCGTATTTAAAGGACATTCAGTTAGTTAACACTACCCGCCGCCAACAGGTGGGCCATATGACCACTCTAATCGAACAATGGGACTTGTTCATCACTCTTTAACTCAACCACAGCTCTTAACTGCGGAATGTAAACCTTGGATCCACACTCCGTCGCGCTAACTAAAGGGTTGTTACACTGTCCTATTGACGATAGCGAAAAGTGTTATAAAAACGCATTGCACTTGTAGATAAAGGGTTAGAATCTGGATTCTTTTGCAAACAATAATGTCTCCCCGATGACTCAGAAGTAAGTTCACGGACTTTTAATCCTAAAATCTGGAGTTAGCTTCTCCGTGGTGAACAGAGTGCAAATAATTTGTAGTGTAATCTTGCGCTAAAACAAGCAAACATTGATAAATAAAATACAACAATAGTAAATGATTTAATACATTTAATGTATTAATGAGTTAATACATTAATGTCTCCCTGCAAACTAAACGTACCACAGAACTAATACATTAATGCCTTCCTGCTAAATAAACATACCACAATGTTAATATATTAATGTCTTACTGCTAAATAAACATACCACAAAGTTAATATATTAATGTCTTCCTGCTAAATAAACATACCACAAAGTTGGATTTTAATATTGTAATTTGAATACACCTAAAGTGCTAAGCGTGTTTTTATATTCTTTGCGGACTTTATAGGATATATCACATCTTTCTACCTCAATTGTTTTTAATAGGATATTTCTAATATTCTTAACTCTCAGAAGTTTCATGAATAAAATACAACCAAGTTTATACCTGTAGCTACAAACAAACAAAACACTGTAACACTTGGGCTTTATTGTCTTTATTTATTTCTTTGACCGGTTTCGTGACTTTAGAGGCCACTGTTCAGGGTGTATTTGTATAGACGTACAGATTATCTTTATTTTAAAATTAAACTCTCTCTTATTATTATAAAAAAAAGCAGTTTATTTAAATTCATTTGTGTTTTTCAGATAAAAAGTAGTACTTGAAATTGTTTACAGTTTATTTGTAATACAACATTCAAGTACCACTTTTCTTCTGAAAAACAGAGCTCACTCTTCCGTCACGCAATTGGACCGGCATGGCCAAGCGTGTTAAAGCATTCGACCCGAGGGTCGCAGGTTCAAATCCCGGTGGCGCCAAACATGCTCGCCCTTTCAGCCGTAGGGGCGTTATAATGTGATGGTCAATCCCACTTTTCTTTGGTAAAAGAGTAGCCTAAAAGTTGGTGGTGGGTGGTGATAAGTAGCTGCTTTCCTTCTAGTCTTACACTGCTAAATTAGGGACGGCTAGCACAGATAGCCCTCGTGTAGCTTTGTGCGAAATTTAAAAAAAAGCAGTCACGAAACCGGTAGTAAATAATGAAAAGAAAGAAACCGAGTAATTCAAAGATTATAGTATTTTGTTATATATGTGTGTGTTTGTCTGTATAAGGAATTTCCTTGTTTGATGTTAAACACAATGAGCTGTCCTGTTATCTGCCCACTGAGAGTATTAATACCAGAATTGTAGTGTTATAAGTTCCTTGACTTACGAATGAGTCACTGGTGAGCACGTGAGAAATAGCAAGTTATTTATTTATTTTTTGTTCATGTGGTTTCTTGTAAACAGAAAATGTGAGTGTGATTTCTCAAGTACTTCTGACCACTCAAGTTTTAACGACATTGAAAGTCTGAAACCTCATTTGAAGTTCACAAGAAATTATTTACATATTTTTATATGTAGAATCCCAAAATCATATCTAGTGACAATAGTTGCTGCGGTTTTAAGGCTTCCATTAACAAAATAAATACGTATGTGTGTGTATGTGCGTGTTTGTCAATGGTTAGGACCTCCTTCCTGATGTAATTCTGTTACAGGTTACACCCTTTCTTTGGTCACGAGGTAAAATATCTGACCTTACTGGCTACGGCGTTTGTCTGTACTTAAATGCACAATAAACTCTCTGTTCTGTGTCCATCATGGAATTTAAAACCCGATTTTAAGTCAATTATACCCCCGTATAATTACCTTATTGCCAATATAAGGGGGGGGGAGAAAAAACAATAGCTATGGATAATGAAATTGCCTGATCAGTGTTACAGGGCTGCTGATGTGCATGCATTACAGTGTGATGTTATGTTTTTGTTGGGTCGATAGAGGCCTATTAATTAGCGTTTAGACTGCGTGTCGAAATGTCCAACGTTCGAGAACGCGATACGCTTTGCATTTTCAGCATTATAAAAGTAACCGTTAATCCTGGAATTCGATTAAAAGTAGCCATGTAGGTGGTAGGTGCTGATGACTGATTTCTCTCTCTCTCTTTTCAATATTTTTGAATGAGGAACTGCTTTGGCTGAGCCTTAAAATCTCTCACCTGTTCACTTAGTCAATATATGTATAAAGTTCCGTTCGTATTGGAAATGTCGTTCACTGTAACATATTTAATTTAGTGACAAAGATTTTGTGATACAAATGTGTTAAGTTAGAACTCACATTGTTTCAATTTTATAATACAGACAGCTCTCAAGAGAATCTATTACTCCTTTTACACATTTTACTTGTAAATCTCTTACTCCTTTTACACATTTTACTTGTAAATCTCTTACTCCTTTTACACATTTTACTTGTAAATCTCTTACTCCTTTTACACATTTTACTTGTAAATCTTTTACTCCTTTTACATATTTTACTTGTAAATCTCTTACTCCTTTTACACATTTTACTTGTAAATCTCTTACTCCTTTTACATATTTTACTTGTAAATCTTTTACTCCTTTTACATATTTTACTTGTAAATCTCTTACTCCTTTTACATATTTTACTTGTAAATCTTTTACTCCTTTTACACATTTTACTTGTAAATCTCTTACTCCTTTTACACATTTTACTTGTAAATCTCTTACTCCTTTTACACATTTTACTTGTAAATCTCTCACGCCTTTTACATAGTTTACTTGTAAATCTCTTACTTCTTTCACGTATTATATTTTACTTAATTTGCCATCGAGTTTGTCGCTCGATTCTGAGAAACTGCCCAGTTCGCTTTTGTTTCTGTCTTTATAGGCCTAGTTTGGAGTTACGTTTACAGAGTAAATGAAACCTGCACTCCATCTACGTTATACAATGGCAGTCATTGTGAATGTTCTATACTTTCCTTGAATCGGCTTCTTTTATCTTTACGGTCAAAACAGAATTTCGTATTTGTTTCCGCGCGAAATTGCTTCTCGTCTCATAAGCAAGTGAAACACGGATATCATATTTAATCAAAAATCTATTTCCACGTTACAGATGGAAATGAAAAGATGCAATTGAATACAAGTAACTTTATTAATTCCACATTGTAGTAATTTCCTACTTTGATTACATGTTAAAACTGAATAAAAACAACAACAAAAACTTGTGTTCTATAATAAAATCTGAACACATGCATTTGTTATATCATTTCACATTTTCATGCTTGTTGTCGCTGACTTTTATGAGAAAAAACATGTTTTTGTTTGTATTTAATTTCAACAAAGTCTTTTATTTATTATACACATGGAAAATGAGTTTCTTTTCCCAACTTGTGTCACTCTTTAATTACACCTTTAATTTCTTGTCTTGAATTATATCAGTCTTTTAACACGCAACGTCTTGAATAAACTATTATTATTTTAATCTTTAATCTAACACACGTTTTTTTTTTTCTTTTGGTTTATGTTAGTTTATAATATATAAAACTCGTTTCTTGTTTCGACGTGTAATAGTTTTTAATATGCAACATTGGTCTGTATCTCAGAACGGCTGGTATGGATATTAACACTTTTACTAACAAGGCAGAGAACAACTTTTCGACCTTCTTTGATCCTCTGCTTCATTAGTAAAAGTGTTAATGTCCATACCAGTCGTCCTAAGATACATTTTTACTGTATTGGGTTTCTGTCATCACAAACAATAATAGTCTATTTTCTTGGCTAGTGTTAGCATTTTCTAGGCAATATTGTTTTTCTCTTGACTGAAGTAATTCATGATGACGAGATACACACTTGAAGTAAAAAATGTATTTTCAGGACAGCTGACACCAAACATATTCGCCCTTTCAGCCGTGAGGGAGTTATAATGGTACGCTCATTCACACTATTCGTTGGTAAAAGTCCAAGAGTTGGCGGTGGGTGGTGATGACTTGCTGCCTTACAGTGCAAAATTAGGGACGGATAGCTCGAAATTAAAAAAAAAAAAAAATAGACGAACAAACAAAACGTCTGCTATTAAAACTTTAATTAAAATAAAGTACAGAAGGACGTTTCGACCTTCTTAGGTCATCTTCAGATTAACGTCTTTGACTGCTTAAAACTACACCATTAGCTTCCTCTTGTTTTGTATTATTATTGGATGTGCAGTAGTTTTTCTTCTTACTGGTCTTAATCTCTGACATTCTGTACTGATTTCGTGTCTGGACTTGTACTGCTCTTTATAATAATCGCAAGTCTAGTTTTACGTCAGGAATTGTGTTAAGACCAGAACACACTTGAGCGACGTGGCACTGATAACATTTAAGACCGTGGCGCGACACTGCAGCAACTGGTGGATACGCGCGCGCTATGTCCGCACCGATGGTTTCCAAATAAGTCTCCTGGCTCGTGGTTTAAGATATCCCTACAACTTGTACAACTGTAAGTTCCATGAAACGATAGAGCTCAACTTTCAAGTCGAACCTATGTTCTGTTGAGGATTCTGAACTTTCAATGTAAATACGTTGTGCATTTAAATACAAATACCTTATTTTAATTGGTTGTAGCAAAATGGCGCAGCAACAAATCATTTCTCGCCGAGCGTTGTTTTGGCATTTCAAATTATTGACGTTAAAGTATTTTTTCGTCATAAAAAGTACAGGTTATTTACATGCACAGCAAAATGTGTTTTAAATGTACAATACAAGTCCGCCCAAGTGTGTTTTTTTATTTCAAACCAACCTATACGAGAGCTTTTTTCGCCAGTCGTCTCTAATTTAGCAGCGTAAGACTAGAGGGAAAACAGCTACAAATCACCATCCAAAGCCAACTCTTGTGATACTATTTTACCAACGAATAATGCGATTAACCATCACATTATAAAATCTTCAGGGTTGAAAGGGTGAACATTATCGGTGGGAGTGGGGCTCAAACCCACGACTCTCAAATTACAAATCGAGCTCCCTAACCACATGTCTATGCCTAGCCATACCATTGATGTGTGCCCTAGGCCTTATACATAGCCTTAGACAACGCCACTTTGTCGTACTGGCTTCTATCAAGTCAAAAGTCCCCCGCTGGTACAGCGGTAGGTCTACGGGTTTACAACTCTAAAATCAGGGGGTTCGATCCTCCTTAGTGGACTCAGCAGATAGTCCTATGTGACTTTGCTATAAGAAAAACGCACACACTTGTTTGACGGCGTCCTGTAATAAATTAATTACATCCTCAAAAATGTGGTTAAATTTTATATATTTTCTGCGAATGTCAGAGTGGTATGTGATCGATTAGTGAGCTAAACCGCCATGCATACAATTTTCAATCTAGCTTTTGTGTGTATTTTTCTTTTTTGCAAACACACACACAAATCAAGTTAAAAGTTTAAATATGTTTCGTAAGTAAATCGAAGCAGGAGTTATCTTTAAAATACAAAGATCTTTGACTCTCATACGTTTTACAAACTAATTACTTCAGTGATAAGATCACTGATTTTTATTTCAGTATAACAGATATCTTATCAAACCACTAGTGAATGCAACTTGTAAGAAAAGTAAAATTACTTTTATTAGTTTTTGTTCTTCATCAACATGTATTTGTTATTCTTTAAACAGCCTAGTGCGAATTGTGTTCAAGGGTAGAGATATTATTTTGAACAGATGAAGGTGAAACTATGTTACTGACACCAGGGCAGTACATAATCCCTTATTTTAGCTGGGCAATTTTCTATGTATGCATTTCCAATAAACTTAGGTAAATCAGACTCCTATATATTTTATCATATTCTAAACCTAGTGCATTATTTATAGAAATATCAGGCATTATTTTAACGAACGTTAGATATTATTTAATTCTGAGTAAGATCCCCTGGTAGTGTTCTCTACCATGTTGCAATTTAAGTAAGAACTTAGCAGTGGCGGATTTAAGGCTGTGTGGGTGTAGAGACTAATCATTTTTGTGGACTCTATATCCAATATAATTTTAAATAGAATAACATTATCAATGGGCCCCCATTAAGACCGGCCTGGCGTGGCCAGGTGGTTAAGACACTCGACTCGTAATTTGAGGGTCGCGGGTTTGAATCCCCGTCACACCAAACATGCTCGCCCTTTCAGTCGTTGGGGCATTATAATATGACAGTCAATCCTACTATTTGTTGGTAAAAGAGTAGCCCAAGAGTTGGCGGGGAGTGGTGATGACTAGCTGCCTTCCCTCTAGTCTTACAATGCTTAATTAGGGACGACTATCGCAAACAGCCCTTGTGTATCTTTGCGCGAAATTCAAAACAAACAAACAATTAAGACATTGGGCTCTGAGGCTGAGCCCCCTCTAGCCCCTACCTAAATGCGCCATTGGAATTTAGGATGATATTTATGAGATCTTGAAACGGTTTATTAACGTATTGATTCTAATGAAGGAACATCGTATTTTCTATAGTACCTTCTTTTGAAATTTTATTTTGAAATGTTTCATTAAAATCATATGGAAATGTTTGTTGCCAGGAAACGAGGTATTCTTTTATTTGAAAAAACAATTTTATTTTATGTCTGACAAATACCAGTATATAACGCTTTGTTTTAACATCTTGAGGCAAAAACAAAACTAAACGGATTATATTTGATTGCCTATGTTTCATAATTCATATTTTGTTTAGGAGTCTTTCTGATCTGATCCTTCACGATGTCTCGCAACTTGTTTACAAACTGTATTTTACACTTCTGTGAACAAAGAAATGGCAGTATTTTGCACATAGCAACACAGAATAGCTTCGTATCACTTAATAACAGGCCTGGCATGGCCTAGCGCGTAAAGGCGTGCGCTTCGTAATCTGAGGGTCGCGGGTTCAAATCCCCGTCGCACCAAACATGCTCGCCCTCCCAGCCGTGGGGGCGTTATAATGTTACGATCAATCCCACTTTTCGTTGGTAAAAGAGTAGCCCAAGAGTTTGCGGTGGGTGGTGATGACTAGCTGCCTTCCCTCTAGTCTTACACTACTGAATTCGGGACGGCTAGCACAGATAGCCCTCGAGTGGCTTTGTGCGAAATTCCAAAAACAACACAAACAAACACTTAATAACAAAAAACGTGATAGTTAATTACATTTTACGATTGAAAAACAATGCCCATTAAAAACAAACACAAAAATACTGTTACATATGTAATAATATTACATATTATAAATTTCTATACTTTAAATTCGTTATAAATGATACCAATAATTTCTAAAAAATAAATGGAATATGACTTAGAATTTTACGAAATGTTTAAGCTGTATGTTTCATGTATATATACGCTACACTGACGTTTTATTTTACTCGACTATATGATTATGAATGGCATAATTTTACTGTACATATGCTTAAAACGAAAAAAAAAATTGTTTTCTGCAGTTTGAATTTCAACAAAACATGGTGTAAAAATCTAACTTGAAAGAGCAAATAAAATAAGTTTCACACAAAGTGCTAGGTGTTTTTAACTTGCGCTCTTGGTTCACCCTGCACATGCGCTTATTCCACGGATAATCGTCTGGCTTCAGGTAAAACGAGGTACAGTGGTTGTGTGAACATAAAACGATATAATTTCTATAAGACAGATCTCATCTGACAAAAATATAATGCAAATAGCTATATCTACTCATATTTAGCTATAAGAGGACAGCGAGTGTTTTCTTTTTTAGCACTGCCTATTGATCTTATTATATCGAACATTCCCAGAACTTTACTGCTCGTAAACCTTGCCGACAACTAATTTGCCAAAGGCTTCTTAAAAGCGCGATTAGACAGTGCCGCCATCTAGCACAAAGACAACACTGTTACATAAATTCAAATTCTAAGTGAAACAATAATTATTTTACTAATTTTCCTCTTATGAAGCGAACTAGTGTGTGTGTTTTCTTCTAGCAAATCCACATCGGGCTATCTTCTGAGCCCACCAAGGGGAATCAAACCCCTGATTTTAGCGTTGTAAATCCGTAGGCATACCTCTGTACTAGCAGGGGTCACTAAGTAGTGAAAAGAGACAACCTAAGGAAGGGCACGCATTTCTTGAAGGAAAAAATAATAATTCTACAAGTCTTGTCTCACTAATCACACGTTCAAACGCGCACAAGTGATTAGTTTCTTGATTACGTACACTTGGTTGCTTTTCCTAAACTAATATTATTTTCTATGATCGAAAATTGAAAAAACGACAATTTTTTTATTGATAGCCATTCATCGACAGTCTTGTACCTTACAAGAGTGTGTGTGTGTGTGTTTTTCTTATAGCAAAGCCACATCGGACTATCTGCTCAGCCCACCGAGGGGAATCGAACCCTTGATTTTAGCGTTGTAAATCCGGAGACCGCTGTACTAGCGGGGGGCCCTTACAAGAGAAGGTTTTGATTAGACTTGCGAAATAATTCCTTTTTTGTTTTCCAGAACAGCTGATATTTAATTTAATTAATTATATATATATTAATTAATAAAACTAATGCTACAACAGGTAACTGCATACTTTGCGGATGGATCATTTTGAAGTATATGAATTTTATACTATTTTAAACAAGGCTTTTTATTTTATTTTCAGAAGAAGACTGGTGTCATAGATATTTATATTTAAGTAGGATGATCTTCGATCTATATACTAATATAACGCTAGAGTTAATCGTATCAAGTCCATTCATCTGTGTATGCATATTATTTCTAATACGTTTATTTCATACTATTACTGTCAGGATTCTGCGAGATTTATCTGACCACTGATGGAACTGTCATTTAAAAGAACAAAGGGCCAAATATAACCGATCTACTTGAAACATGGGATATGTAGCTTGTTATTCCAATCAATCACCCAAGCAGGCCAGCCTCAGGCAGCTATTTCTGGAGTACGTCACCTATGACTAATGGTATTCTATGTCACTTGGTGACAGAATGATTACACCTTTGGATTTTCTTCCTTGCTGTCCACCAACCATGTCAGCGAGAGCCCTCTGTGCAGCTCACATGCGAAGTAGAAATTACGTGATTTTTTTTTCACCAAGAATAAAAGCAGAACTCTAAACCACAAAGTTATAGTTTATCTTAAATTCGAGATCCAGTAAGATTGCTAAACCGATATGGACAGCCGAGGTATGAATTCTTTTTGTCCTTGTATTTAAAGTGTTCTGTTAAATAAGACAAAATCTGGTAGTCTTTAAATGTATCAAAATAAGATTGTATAAAATCCTTCGCAAGACGAATTGATTTATTTTTTTCTCTGATATTAAAGTTAAAATTCGCTATCAGTATAGTGTTATAAGAAAAATCGACGTTTCTAAATAAATACATTTTGACAATATTGTCTTTTCAGAGTTTGTTTTTCTTACAAGAACGAACGTTTTTATTAAAACAGATAGCCCGATGTGGGCTTTGCTATAAAGAAAAATACACACACAAGCTAGATTGAAAATTGTATGCATGGCGGTTTAGCTCACTAATCGATCACATACCACTCTGACATTCGCAGAAAATATATAAAATTTAACCACATTTTTGAGGATGAAATTAATTTATTACCGGACGCTGTTAAACAAATGTGTGTGTTTTTCTTACAGCAAAACCACATCGGGTTATTTGCTAAACCCACCGAGGGGGAATGAAACCCCTTATTTTAGCGTTGTAAATCCATAGATATACCGCTGTACCAGCGGGAGACTAAACAAGTGATAGTTTAAATTAAACTTCCTATAAGGTGGGGCTCGCTGGGCATAACCGGTTGTTAAATGTGGTTTATAATGAGCATGAAAATTCGTGCAGGTGTTTATCAACTACCTGAGCTACCATAATGTTGATTTACCTGAGTTCGTTACCTTCTGTATGAGGCATCCAACGAACCTTGTTTCTAGACATTTACCGCATTTAACTCACGTAAATATTTTCGCGTTTTTCTGTTATTATTTAAAGTAGTCCTTTTTCGCCTGTTTATTATTGATTATCTTGATCTGAAAGTCACCCAAGTAACAGGGATTTAAATTTCATGTCAGGAATCCCATCTTTCAAGCAGAGCGATCTCAAATTTTTAACTGCTGACCAGAGGGTGAGCAGTTGATTCCAACTCAAATGTTCGTAATAAAATAGTAAAACTGATCGCAACTTTTATGACGCGTCAGCAGTATATTAAGAGTTCATGCCCTGGACCTTTCAATCAGCAGCCTGGAATTCCTCCTAACCATTTTTCTGCACCCGACACTCCACCAGTGGAAATCCAGAGATATGTGTAGAAATAATAATCTATTTAATACTATACACACAAATAAGGCCTATCACAGCTTTACATCAGATGTAACGGATTAAATGTTATATAATGACAAGCCCTGATAACATTAGAGAAAAAAAAGGAAACACGATAAGACACGTGAAAAATGTGTCAATTATAGGAGGATGGTCTATCCTATAAAAAATTATTATGATAAATGACTCAGATTAAAATATTAAGTGTCGATAATAAATTACAAATCTCGAACTAGTAATATAATCGAAAAGGAAACATATGAACTGCTACATCTATTTCTTTGTAACGAAACTCTCAACTCCAAGTCTTTCTACCCACGGAGATATTCTGATTTACAGGCAGCTACAAAACCACGTTCTATTTGTTTGTATACTTGATATTTTTTCTTTATGAAACTCAGTTGCATTAATCAATTTAAAATGTGACCGATGTAAGTAAACTGTGGACATTCCTCTGAACGTTTTCAACTCGAAGACTTGCTTTCTACATAAAAGTTTCATCTTCTTCTCTTGTTGAATTTCATTCAAAAATACTTGAGAGCCATCTATCTGCACTAATCCCTAATCTTTAAATAATAAAGTAAGAGGAAAACCAGCTAATCAATGCTACCCACAGCCAAAACTCAAGAGTATTCTTTACAAATGAATAGTGGAATTGATCGGAACATTATAACGCCCTCGATTTTCTTTGATATCTGTTTGCTGTTTTGTTTTTTTCACAGAATAAGCTATGTGTTCTGGCCCGGCATGGCCAGATGGTTAAGGCACTCGACTCGTAATCTGAGGGTCGCGGGTTCGCATCCCCGTCGCGCCAAACATGCTTGCCCTTTCAGCCGGTGGGGCGTTATAAAGTGACCGTCAATCCCACTATTCGTTGGTAAAAGAGTAATCCAAGCGTTGGCAGTGGGTGGTAATGACTAGTGCCTTCTCTCTAGTCTTACACTGCTAAATTAGGGACGGCTTGCGCAGGTAGCCCTCGAGTTGAAGGTTACACGTATTATGATTACGATGTTTACCAAGGTTTTTCATCACAATGGTTCTCACTTTTATGCTGACCATAAAAGGACAACAAACTAATAATGTTTTAACGAGAAATATATCATATAAAGAAAGGTTCGTATAGTCATTAAAATGTTTACTTGGACCTCCGTGTAAAGCTACCATGGTTTCTTGTGACCAGTTAAACCGTCTAAATATTAACAAATCATATTATCGAAGGCTTTTTTAGGTTAAAAATTATTTTTCAGGACAGATATTAGTAAGAAATAATCTCCTTTTATATAAAGTCAGACATCGCGATGGACGTTTTTTTTTTTCTGAATTTCCCGCAAAGCTGCTCGAGGGCTATCTGTGCTAGCCGTCCCTAATTTAGCAGTGTAAGACTAGAGGGAAGACAGCTAGTCATCACCATCCACCGCCAACTCTTGGGTTACTCTTTTACCAACGAATAGTGGGATTAACCGTAACTTTATAACGCCCCCAAGGCTGAAAGGGCGAGCATGTTTGGCGCGACGGGGATGCGAACCCGCGACCCTCGGATTACGAGTCGCACGCCTTAACCCACCTGGCCATGCCAGGGCCCACAACTAGTTTAGTTTCTCCGAGTTTGCTCTTCTCGAGAGATCGGAATACTTTCCAAATGGCCAATGTTTATTCATTTTTCTAGATATTTTTACCTTGTAATATCAGTATCAGTCAATGCTATAAAAAATACTTATTTCCATGCATTTATATTTAGAAATTTTCCAACTTATCCAGATCTTATCGGAATGATGGATTCTAAAACTGTGTGCTTTATTAATTTTCCTCTTCACTGTTACGATTTTCACAGCTATTACTACCACCCTCTCCTCACAATGTACATTGCTGCTATCCAATACGAATTAATTTACGTAATATTCTGGATAAGTTCTCAGTTGATCTCTCTTAGCGTGGTAAGCTTTCACTAGTATTTTGTGGTCACCTGTCTTTTACCGTTTCGTCACGACTGTTTATTCAATTCCATCAAAAATGATATCTTTTATCATATTATTACATCCGCCACATCCTAAAACAAATAATTAATCGTTTCGTTTACCTCACAACTGTTATGTTGTGCATTACAAATATGAGTCATTTTCTATTCTCGAGCTTTCATCACTTTACCACAATTGCCATACCCAACAGCATCATGAGAGTCCAAGGTTTAATTCAGTTATTTTCCAGGACATTTACATCCAACTTCATTGAAAAAGGTAACTTCAAAACTTTGTTAAGGTATTGAAGTAATGTATGTTTTCTTATAGTAAAGCAACATGAGACTATCTGCTGAGTCCAGAGAGAGGAATCGAGCCCTTGATTTTAGCAATGTAAATACGTAGACATACCGCTGTACTAGCGGGGGGCTATTGGAGTAGTGTACGTATCTATTGGTTTGTTTTGAAATTCGCACAAAGCTATACGAGGACCATCTGCACAGGCCGTCCCTAATTTAGCAGTGTAAGACTAGAGGAAAGGCAGCTAGTCAATATCACCCACCGCCAACTGTTGAGCTACTTCTTTACCAACGAATAGTGGGATTGACCGTCACATTATAACGCCCCTCACGGCTGAAAGGGCGAGTATTTTTGGTGTTACGGGGATTCGAACCCGCGACCCTCCGATTACGAGTCAAGTGCCTTAACCACCTGGCCATGCCAGGGCCTATGCATATATATTTTTGAGTATTTAAAAACATAATTTCTGCTTCTGGTATATTTATCAAATATCCTTTCTCTTTTTGTTTTACTGTGGTCTGAATTTGATTTATGTTAAATGACTACGTCACAAAAATACGTGTATCTCATCTTACAAGATGGTAGTTCGCATATTCTTTATTATTTTCAGTTTGTTTGTTTTTGAAATTCGCACAAAGCTACTCGAGAGTTATCTGCGCTAGCCGTCCCTAATTTAGCAGTGTAAGACTAAAGGGAAGGCAGCTAGTCATCACCACTCACCGCCAACTTTTGGGCTACTCTTTTACCAACGAATAGTGGGATTAACCGTCACATTATAACGCCCCCACGGCTGGGAGGGCGAGCATGTTTGGCGCGACGCAAGCGCGAACGCGCGACCCTCGGATTACGAGTCGCACGCCTTAGATAGGCCATGTCAAGCCTATTATTTTCAGAGTTTAATGTTATAAAACAGCTTATCTAAAAATAACTAACCTGACAAAATGTGACATATCGCAGCCAAATGTTCTAAAGAACCGTATTCAGTTTTTGCAAATGATGAAGTTTCGAAGTTAGCTCTTATTAAATGCATCTATTTTAACCAAGACAGAAAGGAATAAAACTTAATGTAGAGTGTGAAACTAATTTGAATAATAATAATAAATGTTCACAAAAAAAGCAATGGGTGTTTTGTCGTTCGGTAATTATATGCAAAAGTTTGAGATACACAATACACAGCAAACATCTACAAAGAAGTCAAATTATTTCCGTGTCTTTTCAGAAGGAAATGCGATAGAATGCCATTATAGATCGAAATTACTTAAATATACGGTTATAATTTAGTATTTACGGCGCCATCTTGTGGTGGTTAGAACTATTAAAGTAGTTTATTTAAGTTGTTTTTTTTCACTTTGAAGAACATCTTACGCATTTGTGAGCCACGCATACTCTTCTCTAACATGGAACTGTAAACCACAGAGAATGCAACCAGTTTGAAGTGGCTATTCCTAACCGAATAGTGGGGTTGACTGTTACTTTTATACGCCCACAGCTGAAAGTGCGAAGTACCATTGGTAGTGTCGTATTTCGAGCCCGGGTTTTCTAATCTGATACTCTAAACACAAAGACATGATAGGATCCTAATTTATTTAAGATGAAAAACAAGGAACTCGCAAAGCTTATTTATACATGTTTATAAACATTATTATATATCTAATACATAAAAAAACGGCTTACAATATAACTGCACTTCTCCCTCTGGGTCAGTCGTATGATTACGAACTTGCAACGTTACAGCCCGGGGCTCGATTCCCTGCAGCAGACAGAGCGCAAGCAGCCCTTTGTACAGCTTGATGACGAAATCAAATCAATATATAGCTGCTGAAAACCGAATTTAATATTTTTCACTTCATAGAAGGCAAACCCTAATGTTTACACTGATGTATTTCTCACTATTTTAAGCTTTCTTTTAATTAGCTTCACCTGAACCTTTACCCAAACATTTGGTGATATTTCATAAAACTTATATTTATTCATTTTGTTTACTTTCAGTACTATCTACAGGAAGTGAGAAATGATGGAATACGAATTCGACTACAGGTATCACACATTTATGTCACTTTCCACGTTAGTTTCGTTCGTTAAACTTCCGCAAAGCTACTCTGTACTAGTCATCTCTAATTTCGAAATCATAGACTAAAGAGAAGCTAGCTAGTTAACACCATCTAGCTAGTTAACACCATCTACTAACTTCGCCTTAGCTACTATTTTACCAAAGAACAATGGAATGAAACGTCGCGCTATAACGCCTTGATGGCTAAAAGGGCGAACATGTTCGGCTGAGGGATTAGAACCCATGATTGCGTATTGAGTGCCCTAACTACAAGGCTATTTTTAATGTAGCGATGTGCATTATTACTTTATTCAACTGTATATTAACTTTAACCTTTTTTTTTCACTTCATTCCAGAGTGAGCGATTCTTTAATTATTTACATACAAGGAAATAACAAAAGAAATGCATAAGCAACAAAAGAAAACTTTATATCCATAGAGTAACATGTCGGTTTTGTCTCATGTCACTGACCTGGTGGGAAGAAATTGTTTGTTTATGTTATTTTTGTTTACCCCTCTTATTATGGGCGGTGTAATGAGACGAATGTATATTTTTAGTCGTCAGAAAATTTAACTCGTTTGTGAGTGGACCAAATAAAAATTGCTCGTTGCTGTCCTTTGTTGGCCGTGATTTGGGAGTACATAAATTTGATTAACAAATTTTTACCCTTCCTCCACTGTTTTACCTCACTTTATTTAGTGTAGATTACCAGTTTTAACATAAGCCTCTGTTTGTAAAGTCGTTCGATTAAAATACAGACTTTCTTCGTACCTTTGTCCAGGTTGATTCTTTCGACTGCGACTGTTTGTGTGAGTGTATGTGTTTGAATTTCTGTAAAATTAAGGAGCAGCATATTCACTTTGAACATAAACAATCAAATAACAGTGAAGGAGTCTATGCGTTTTAGAGCTTGTGGATGAGTACACATGCATCCTAATGTAACCTTCCGACTTGTTACTTAGACCATTTTACCGCATCAGTAAACTATTCACTTTATATACTGAGATATAAAGGTGAGCATTAATTATTCTAAATGCCTGTAATGGTAATGATCTGGTCATGTCTCTGAACTCATATGTTTGTAATGGTAATAACCTGGCCATATCTCTAAACTAATATGTTTGTAATGGTAATGATCTGGCCATGTCTCTAAACTCATATGTTTCTAATGGTAATGATCTGGCCAGGTCTCTAAACTAATATGTTTGTAATGATAATAATCTGGCCATGTCTCTAAACTCATATGTTTGTAATGGTAATAATCTGGCCATGTCTTTAAACTCATATGTTTGTAATGGTAATGACCTGGTCATGTCTCTAAACTAATATGTTTGTAATGGCAATGATCTGGCCATGTCTCTAAACTCATATGTTTCTAATGGTAATGATCTGGCCAGGTCTCTAAACTAATATGTTTGTAATGATAATAATCTGGCCATGTCTCTAAACTCATATGTTTGTAATGGTAATGATCTGGCCATGTCTCTAAACTAATATGTTTGTAATGGTAATAATCTGCCCATGTCTTTAAACTCATATGTTTGTAATGGTAATGACCTGGTCATGTCTCTAAACTCATATGTTTGTAATGGTAATAATCTGGCCATGTCTTTAAACTCATATGTTTGTAATGGTAATGACCTGGTCATGTCTCTAAACTCATATGTTTGTAATGGTAATAATCTGGCCAGGTCTCTAAACTAATATGTTTGTAATGATAATAATCTGGCCAGGTCTCTAAACTAATATGTTTGTAATGATAATAATCTGGCCATGTCTCTAAACTCATATGTTTGTAATGGTAATGACCTGGCCATGTCTCTAAACTCATATGTTTGTAATGGTAATGATCTGGCCATGTCTCTAAACTCATATGTTTGTAATGGTAATAATCTGGCCATGTTTCTAAACTAATATGTTTGTAATGGTAATAATCTGGCCATGTCTCTAAACTCATATGTTTGTAATGGTAATAATCTGGCCATGTCTCTAAACTCATATGTTTGTAATGGTAATAATCTGGCCATGTCTCTAAACTCATATGTTTGTAATGGTAATGATCTGGCCATGTCTCTAAACTAATATGTTTGTAATGGTAATAATCTGGCCATATCTCTAAACTCATCTATTCAATAATTAAACTCACACAATAAATAAATAAAAGTGTCTTAACGATCCGTAAAAAGCATTATCCCTTGGATGGTTCCTTACCTATCATTGTATATATTTGTATAATGATGAGAAAATACATCTCTCACGGTAAATATTTCAAAGGGTAGAGAGCCACAATGTAACTTCAATGTAATACATATATATATTTTACATATGTAATATGCGTTAAATGTTGAGTGCTATCATGTAGTTCCATGAACTTAGTAAACTTCATCAAATTCAGTTAAATGATCTTGATCACAGCAGTATGAAATATGTGTTACGTATTATAATGTATCGCGGACGAGTCTCCGATTTATTATATTACGTACGTCACGTATTAAGATTTCAAATAGCTGGAAATTTTGAATTTGAATCCAGAAGTTAATTGAATGTCGATATGTATTGTATCAAATTTGTCATATTTGCCAACAAGATTGATACACACAATTTTCCTTATTAGCACAAATGTATTTTAATACACAAACAACAATGTAATTTATAATAATGGTTATTACAAATAATGATTTATATGCAAAAGTTTCACAAACTTATAAACAATGCTGAGTGTTCTATCTGATCTAGAACTGATTATTTTATCGGCGGTTCACGGTGAGCAAATTAATTTTGAGTGACATTGTTATACTTCTCTCAAAGTCCTCGTAGAAATACTAACGTTCGAAATAAATTCATTGAAGTTAAATGGTTTGTAATGTTCTAAATCTATAAATGTTCCTGGTTAAACATTTATAGTTTCCTGATTAATAACCGTTTACAGCAGTTATAGCTTCCTTGGTTTATAGTATACTAACTGTAGCAAACCAACAATATATATCTTTCCCTCCGCGTGTCGATTTATAAGCATTAAGGCGAGATTCCAGAAATTTCAGTTGGCAACATTTTAAGACATATATTATTGATTCTTACACTCAATAGTCTTCTACAAATTTAGAAAATGGGGAAGGCATTTCGCAACACATATTTAACACTACAAGTTGCAAGCATTGCTAAATATATATCTAACTAAAACAAACATCGTTACTAAAATAAATGCATGGTGGTAAATCCATTACAGATGTCAGGTATAATTTTAATATTACGGGCAAAAGTTTGCATTATCTATTTCAAATTCGTTTCAGTAATCTCACGAAAAGTCAAATTTATCTGCAAATACTTTTTCCGATCTCCCTGTGCATATTTAAAAAAAAAAAAATTAATATTGCCAACGATCACTTTGTCATTTGAGATTTCAAAAATAGTTTAAATTTCACAACGAGAAACATTGTAGCTCAAGAAAATACACCGCACAATATTGGATTTGTTTTCAACCCGTGCAAACTACAACGCCCCCAGAGCTGAAAGTACGTGTTCTGCTCAGCGGCGTATCGTGAACTTACACTTTGGACATTTTGATCCGCTGTCCGACACGCTAATTAATATGCCACATCCATCACAGTGCTTTAATTATCACTGGTTTTATAAAACCCAGTTTGCGACATTTTATATTGTTGCAAGACAATAAAACCATGATTAAAAACTTCTAGCGTACTAGCAAACGAGTCATTAAGTTTGTTCCTTAGACGTTAATTGCTTTACAAAATTATTTTCCAGCATTTCAGAAAAGGGGGTTGGGAGGATTCTTTAACAGATGACGTAGACGTAGATACGATTTGAATTTCGCGCAAAGCCATCTTAACTCGCCGTCCCTAACTTAGCAGTGAAAGACCAGAGGGAAGGCACATAATCATCGTCACCTACCGTCAGCACTTGTGCTACTCTTTACCAACGAGTTCTGAGATTAGACATCACTTTATAATGGCCCCCACGGCTGAAATAGAGAGCACATTCGGTAGGATGGGGATTCGAACCCTCAACCCTCAGATTGCAAGTCAGTCGCACTAACCACCTGGACATGGAGTCGAAACGTATACCATGCATTATGTATTTGGTAGTGTTATTTTTTCTTGCACAAAGCTACACAATAGGCTATTTGCACGCTGTCCGCCGAGAACCAAATTTGGCCTGGCATGGCCAAGTGGATTAAGGTTGCGACTCGTAATCTGAGGGTCGCGGGTTCGTGTTTCCGTCGCACCAAACATGCTCGCCTTTTCAGCCGTGGGGCGTTATAATGTGACGGTCAGTTCAACTATTCGTTGGTAAAAGAGTAACCCAAGAGTTAGCGGTGGGTGGTGATGACTAGCTGCCTTCCATCTAGTTTTACACTGCTAAATTAGGGAGGGCTAGCGCAGATAGCCCTCGAGTAGCTTTGCGCAAAATCCCAAAACAAACAAACAAACAAGAAACAAACTTTAGATTTTAGCATAAGCCTGTAAACGTTTCGCTGAACTACTGGGGGATATCTTGCACACATGCATGTTTAATAATAAATCATAAAATAATTAAAGTTCATATGTACTGAAAATTGCTTAGATATCATACAAGGGAAAAAAATCTTAATTAGAAACAAAAATGTTTGCTTCGTTTCGGTGCTTTGAAACTTTAATACTTAGTGTCAAGAAACGAGAAAGCAGCATAGCTACACTAAAACAGTATTCTGTGCATATTTATCAAAGGACGGAAAACATCAGCAGACTTATTTAAGTACTTACTGGAATTTAAGTAACATTTTAGAGTACAATCACAAGAAGCAATAGTAGTAAAGGTACTCCACTGCAATTACGATTATCCATAGAGCTCATAAAAGGCTTAGGTTTAGATCCAAGTTTCATAATATCCTAACTACACCTCTTCACCCAAGTCACACATTTATTATTCTAATACTTTCCTTATTGTCACTTCGCTCCAAAAGTCTTGATAACCAATATCGTTACTTTGCATGAAAACTGCATCTAATTAGTCTATAAAGTACTTCCTGTAGTTTTCATTGGCATTTGAATAGTACAAGGAGTTTAAACCAGTCCCATTTAGAGAGATTTACGCAATTGTAACAGTTCTTATCCGCCGTCTTTTTATGTGCTTTCATTTAATGATGAGGACAAACACCCATCTATTTGGATACAAAGGCTAATGTTAAATAAATCGATACAGTTAAGTGACTTCTAAGAACATTCTGCATAACCGTACAACAAAGTAATAAACAAAATGATCACGTGACATACGAAATAAAACACTAATGTTCGCGAAAACCAAGCCAGATTTCCTACGTACAGAAAATTAATTTTTATGTGTTATTTTGCCTTCTGTATAAACTCAAATTTAACTTTTGTATGTCAGAAAAAATACAGTCCTTGCACAACATTTTGTGTTAAGTGTGTGTTTGATTCATAAACAAAATGTCTCCATCGGACAAGCGGCAAAGGGTCAATACATGTACACAAATAACATACCTTTGTAGTTTCGCGCTTAACTACAAACAAATATAGGCAAAGTAATCAGCTCGGTTATTTACGGTATTTCTTGCATTTGTTCTTATTACATGTCTTCCTTGCGTGATAAATAATGATTGACTCAGAACAAAAGAAACGAACTTTTTAAAGCCGAAGTTTCTCAGTTTCTTAAAAGTATTTTAATCACAAGCACGTAATAACTTGTTAAGCCTTTTTGGTCTAGTGAGAAGTAAACTTTCATTTACAACTTATCATGAGCTCTTTTCTGAAAACATCCTTTGCTGAACCGGACAAAGAAAAAATAGAACAAAATGTAAATGGAACTTTGAATATTTTAATATTAAAGCTATAGTAGTTACTATTAAGTCCTGATTGCTGGGGTTTGTGAAGTGATAAGGATATCCGGTAATTAAACGCCCGTTCATGCCACACTCGACTTTGATTTAAATTTCCAGCAAGTCCATTAATTCCTGCCAGCGAGCGCAAAACAACTCAGACCACCAATTACACGGAATTTAATTATTCTCCAACAAGCAGTTGAGAAGGATTTATAGAGGTCGCTCTACCATGGAACAAAAAACTACATAATTTATTATCCATTTAAAACAACCCAGTGCTAATTACAAATAAATTCGAAGCGTTCAATAAAAGCTATTTAAAGAAGTCGAGTTACACAAAGAAAGAAAAAAAAAACAAGTTAATACTTGTATTTCATTGTGCATATTAGTATATTTTATAACATGTGCTATTTTACAAGTGTTTCTGAAATTGGTACTATAACACAATTAATAAAAATTAGGTTTAATAAAACAACGATGAATGCGTGTATGAGTATCTTCGATACTATAATAAATCAATATTATATTTTATCACATCATTTAAAATTCCCATGTAAATATTAATCCATCTCGTTATTTGGTGTCCCCTAATGGTATATCGGGTTCGATTCCTCTCGGTGGACTCAGCAAATAGCGCGATGTGGCCTTTATATATATGTGTATATACACACACGCATTCTTTTGGTGAAAATATTTACATGTGTGTTCGTTCAACATTTCTTGATCAATCAGCACTAAACTTGAAACAGGAAGACATAAAGGAGACCACGATGGGATGGAACCAACATTTGATTTGAAATTGATAGAATTTTTGAATGAATTATTTCTTTGTTTTTAGTATTGGTACCTTTTATATATTTATTTGTGTTGCATTGTTAATATTTCTTATGTTAAGAAAAGGAATGTATGTGTGTATTTTCTTATTGCAAAACTACATCGGGCTATCTGCTGAGCCCACGGAGGAGAATCTAATCCCTGATTTTAGGGTTGTAAACCAGTAAACATACCGCCGTACTAGCGGGGGGGGGCTGAGAACAGGAATGCAAGCACAATTTCTCGCCTTTCGTTACAAAACGTAACGAGTTTTTATTTAATCTGTCCAAATGACGGATACATCAATAAGTAATGTATATTTGAAGTGATTGTAAGCACTGTATCATATTTGAAAAGGCACAAAAATAATAGTAATATCGAATCACCATAATCATAAGAACGAAAGAGTTAACGTCTTAAGTTGGAAAATATTGAAAGTGAAAATTAAGTAGATGTGCAAATTGACTAATATTTAGTGCCCCTTATATTGACAGTATTCAAGTAATAGACAATGAAGGTTGTTGAATTAAGTTTGCTTGTTTGCTTATTTTGACTTTCACGCAAAGTTAAATGAAAGCTATCTCCGCTAGCCGTCCCTAATTTAGCAGTGTAAGATTAGAGAGAAGGCAGCTACTCATCACTATTAACTCTTGGGATTCTCTTTTACCAATGAATAGCGGAATTGACCGTCACATTATAACGTCCCCACGGCTAAAATGGTTAACCCTCTTTGGTATGACGGGGGATTCGAACTCGCGATTGGTAGATTAAAAATTGAGCGCTTTAACCACCTGGACATGGAGGCCGAAGTTGAATTAAGTAAATATGCAATTTGAATAATTTTTTGAGCAGCAAATTGCATACCCAGCTCTGTCCTCAATGAAAGATTACAAGTAAAAGTGCACGTTTAGTCCATAACCGTCTTTCTTTTTGAAGCTCTTCTTGTGCACTTCAAATGTCTTAAAATAAAAGTTTTACATGTTATTTTTACTGCAGTCCAATATCTTTATTTCTCTTGGAAACGCGCAAAACAGACACAGGTTTGCTAAATATAAGTAAAATACCTGCGTGGATTTTCAATAGCGTTTATTCTTCAAAAAAAGTGTTGCAAAACACAGGAAGTGGGTCGGAAGTAAAGAGGTGTGGAAGCGAAGTCGAGAAACTTGTCGGGTTTGTTTGTTTGTTTTCGAAATTCGCACAAAGCTACTCGAGGGCTATCTGTGCTAGCCGTCCCTAATTTAGAAGCGTAAGACTAGAGGGAAGGCAGCTAGTCATCACCACCCACCGCCAACTCTTGGGCTACTCTTTACCAACGAATAGTGAGATTGACCGTCACATTATAACGCCCCCACGGCTTGGAGGGCGAGCATGTTTGGCGCGACTCGGGCGCGAACCCGCGACCCTCACATTACGAAGCGCACGCCTTTACGCGCTAGGTCATGCCAGGCCCAAACTTCTGAGGAATGGCAAAACAAAATGGCCTACCTCGCAGTAAAGATGTAGTTAAAATTTCTAAAGTGGGAATTTCGAATATTTAATGCTGTTGTTGTTTTGAATTAAGCACAAAGCTACACAATAGGCTATCTGGGCTCTGCCCACCACGGGTATCGAAACCCGGATTGTAGCGTTGTTAGTTCACAGACATACCGCTGAGCCAATGGGGGGTTAATTGGATATTTACTGCATAAAATTTAATACAGATATTGAATTTTGCTTCAACTGAAAACTATTTTCTACATGAAGAAGAAAATATATATTTTTTAAATATTTTTCTTATGAAATACTTCCCCATTTCAGACTTAAGCTTTTATTTTAACCCTAAAATGAGCCGGAAGTTAAATGGTGTAAATCAGAAATGTGGCTGAAGCTTTGATATATGATAGAAGAAATGTGTCTGAAACATTGCAATACACTAATGTCAAGCCCTGATGTAGAAGAGATGTGCCTGAGACTTTGTGCTACTCTAATATCAAGTACTGATTTAGAAAGGATGTGCCTGAAACATTCTGCTACACTAATATCAAGTCTTGATTTAGAAAGGATGTGCCTGAAACATTGTGCTTCACTAATATTAAGTCCTGATGTAGAAAGGATGTGCCTGAGACGTTGTGCTACACTAATATATCAAGCCCTGATTCAGAAAGTTGTGCCTGATATTTTGTGCTACTTAAATGAACAATACTTTGTTCGTTGTAAAGCGCGAAGCTACACACGATTCTTTTCTTAAGATAATTTTAGACACTTCTTTATAAGTACACAGTTTCGAAAACAATTTACAAATAATGCACTTGACTTTCCCTCGAGATGTTACTCTTTAAGGTTTTTGCAGTTTTATTAACAATTTGGATTTTCCAGCAAAATATCTTCATTTAAATGGTTTCAATAATAATATTATTAAGCTCTTAATATTCGCATAGCCCGGGGGTTAAGGTGCTGGACTCATACTCTGAGGGTCGCGGGTTCTAATCCCCATTACACCAAACATAGTTATATAGTTACGATCAATCTCACTATTTGTTGATGAAAGAGTAGCCCAAGAGTTGGCGGTGGGTGGTGATCACTAGCTGCCTTCCCTCTAGTCTTACACTGCTAAATTATAGATGGCTAGCGCAGATAGTCCTCGTGTAGCTTTGCGCGAAATTCAAAAAACAAATTTCAAGAAACAAGTGAAGCAAAAGTGGTCGAGTACTTTGTCATTTTTTTTTCGTTTTACCTCTTCATTATCAGCTGCCTTCCTACATCATTATTCCAATACAATCAATAGCAAAATACGAGATCCACATGCAAGTCTTGACAGGATAATAGTCATATATTCATGACAACATTTAATGACACTGAATTAAAGAGTTACACATAGACGCTTGTTAAGTATTGATAAAGTAATCAAAGTACCATCTTACATATGCTAAACGGAACGTAAAGAGAGCTTGTTTATTTTTAAATTTCGCGAAAAGCTACACGAGAGCTATCTGCGCTAGCCGTCCCTAATTTATCAGTATAAGACTAGAGGGAAGGCAGCTAGTTATCACCACTCACCACAAACTTTTGGTCTATTTTTTACCAACGATTAATCCCATTATTCGTTGGTAAAAGAGTAGCCCAAGAGTTGGCGGTGGGCGGTGATGACAAACTGCCTTTCCTCTAGTCTTACACTGCTAAATTAGGGACGGCTAGTGTAGATAGCACTCGTATAGCTTTGCGCGAAATAGAAAAACACAAACGATATTTGCATATTCCGTTTCCTTAAACTTCAGTGGAATCAACTACAAACGTGTCTTTGGGTTGATCAAGTTCAGCTTGGAATTTGTTTTAATTTTATCATATTTTTTGGATATACGTGTCATTCCAAAAACAGTGTTCCACATATGTTGGAATATATCTTTGTAATAAGAGGTTCTTTGTGAAATATAGCTTCCCATGCACTGCTAGGAGCACACAGCCCATCAGGTTTTATTTGTACTCGAAAGTCTGAAAAGTCTTTTTTTTTCTTAGTTTGTCCAAGCCCTCTAGCATATGACACTATTGCCACTAACTTGATTTTGTTCTAGTTGTACAAAGCTAAAACCACAAATGATATGGAAACGATGTAAATTAGTGCTTCCTAACTTATCAAGGCAACCTAATAAACTATTATATTGGTTTGTAGTAAAATCAACGCAAAGGTATGTAATTGTGCTTAAGCGTGTTGTAGGTTTTTCGTATATGTCAGCTTCATAGTGAATAAAGAAATGGCCTTCAAAATCCCACATTTCCTGTTTGAAATAAACATGTCTAGAGAAAACTAAAATAAAACACAATTTACCCTGAATTTTCATAGTTGTAATGGGTTGTATATAATTCCTCCAATTGCACTAAAACATTAAATTTGTCTTCACGCTGCTATAAACTATGTAAATTGCAATTTTGGTAGATTGTGTAAGTTGTCTTTTATTTTTACCCATAATTCAGTCAAGTTTTGTGTCTCCTTTTGACCCTCACAGATTTTACCGTCAAATTACCGTTTCACTAAATTTGCTATATCATTGAAATGATAATTATGAGGTTCAGCCCGATGAATCGTATTCCTGAAAACAAATGGCAGGACGGTTAAGAATTTCCAACCATACCTTGTTTGAAACACATCCTTAAACTTACACCGATCTTCCATGATGTTCCGTTGTATTTGTTGTGCATTGGCTATCACAACATTCTCCTCTCCGCCCCTAAATAATTTGGTGTTGATTGTTGTCAAACAATTCGAACTTGAATTCATTTGGAAAGATCATACGACTCCAGTCTTACTCATTTCACTGCTTGTGGTCCGATATCCCTTTCAACCATTAACTTGTTTACGTCTTCTCAGTAGATACACGTTCTTGTTAAACCTACTTTGTGTTAACGTATATCCTTCTCTTCTCAAATGTAAATTCGTTCCTGTATTAACAGCAAAATCATTAGTAAAATCTGGACTTATCCGTCTTTATAACCTAAGATACTTAACAACACTTGCGATGATTTCTGGCTCTCTAGCTCTTTTACATACTTACTTGTATGGAGTTCTGTCGCAGTTTGTTCTAACATAACTTGTTATGCTGCTTTCCACTCCAATTAGCCATGACTGGATTCACAAAGTATGACTGTCTGCACGTCTTTAGATATTTTCTAATTGGTTGGATAAGAGCTACATTGTAAGTTATCAGCACGTAACTGTACTCTGATGCAGTTCATTTTCACGTATTAAAACGGTGGCATTACCCTAGTATTTGCCTTTTATATCAATTTTTCTTCACCATTTTCATATTATTAGTAATATTAAATAACTTTTTTCCGATTAGCGTTTAGTAAAATTTTCAAAATATCAAAAATTAATCATTTAAGAATAACATTATCAACGTTCCACTAGAAAACTTCCCACCAAATTCATTACGTTTAAATAATAATAATAAAAAAACCTTTAGCTATCTCTCTACCAGCTTTCAACAAACTCCATTATTTACGTATTTAGCTTTGTTTGTACACAAACAGAAGACAGTATTATATTACGTTCATATCCCGAAATAATTTAGCGAACTCAAACTAACGTGGCAGGGGTTTAGTTTAGAGAGAGAGAAATCAGAAGAGTTCTCTCTCCAACTGGGGTGTTCAGGAACGTTGTGGTTCCTCTTCGTCCCCTTTCGTGATTGTTATTAAGAATAAGTTTTTTTTTGGTTTTTTTTTAATTAATTATTATTTTTAACTCTTTGGGTGGAGGATGTCTCTCTAAATGTTGTCTTGGGTGGAGGCAAAGGCAGCACCGGAAAGAAAGGCCGAGACCTGTCCCGAAAGGAAGAAGTCAATGAAATATCCCACCAGGATATTAATTCACAGTATGAAAACTGCGACACCATATTTATAACTTTTACAACAGAATCTTGAGTATAGTTTCTATTTAACGTCAAAATACATTTTTAACAATAATCCTTCAACATCTTTACTCACTGTAGCTATACACTTATAAAACACAATATATTTCCATAATGTTTAACTTTATATTCAAACCCACTCTGTCCAGCCAGCAGAGAAAAGTTGCAGATATAGTTGCAGCACATAGTACAATTACGACTTATTTTCCAGCCACAAAACTGATATGATATGCAACCACAAATTACAATTATACCCGATACGCTAAATCACTTTAATCTAATATTATTTAATGACTTGTGTCACTGATCCTTCAATTAAGGGCCGGCATGGCCAAGCGTGTTAAGGCGTTCGACTCGTAACCCGAGGGTCGCGGGTTCGAATCCTGGTCGCTCCAAACATGCTCGCCCTTTCAGCTGTGGAGGCGTTATAATGTGTCGGTCAATCCCACTATGCATTGGTAAAAGAGTAGCCCAAGAGTTGGCGGTGGGTGGTGATGATTAGCTGCCTTCCCTCTAGTAGCCCTCGAGTAGCTTTGCGCGAAATTCAAAACAATTCCTTCAATTAAATATTAATATGCATTATTTGGTTGTGTTGAACCAGTGTTACAAAGACATGAATTTCTTTAGTTAGTTTGTTTTGAATTTCGCGCAAAGCTACTCAAGGGCTATCTGCGCCAGCCGTCCCTAATTTAGCAGTGTAAGATTAGAGGGAAGGAAGCTAATCATCACCACCCGCTGCCAACTCTTGAGCTAGTCTTTTACCAACGAATAGTTGGATTGACCGTCACATTATAATGCCCCCACGCTGAAAAGGCGAGCATGTTTGGTGCGACGGGGATTCGAACCTGCGACCCTCGAAATTTCTTTAGAATTCCTCAAAACATACACTTCGTACACCTCTTAAAAAACAGTTTATAAAATGTTACATTACACAAATAATCTATTTATATTTCAATAAGTTTATTTAAGCATAAGCCCGGATGACAAAAATATTAGGGCCTACCAAATTAGAACATTGAAAAAAAATTAATTACGTGTTTCTAAAGCCGTTCGTGCGTAATACAAACTTTACTTAATTGAAGGCGGCACTTAAAAAACGTAATTTTGAATAACCTTTAATTAATACTAAAACAACGTAAAAAAATAATAAATTGCCTACACTTTCATCAAACTGTATTGCAAACGGAATTATTGTTTCTTTTATTGATAGATATTTAAAGAACAGGATTCTGAAACAGCAGTAACGTTTTCCAACATAAAACTGAAATGAGGTGGGAACGGCTTGCAGAAAACTATAAGGTAAGAAAAGGTCAGCAGGCCCAACATGGCCAGCTTGGTTCGGGCGCTCGAGTCGTAACCTGAGAGTCGCAGGTTCGAATCCCCGTCACACCAAACACGCTCGCCTTTTCAGCTGTGGGCCGTTATTATGTGACGGTCAATCCTACTATTTATTATTAAAGAATAGCCAAAGAGTCAGCAGTGACTACTTGCCGTCCCTCCAACGTTACACTGCTAAATTACGGACTGTTCGTGCAGACATACCTCGTGTATTGCAAAGCAATATTTATCATTTGAAATCACAGACCATAGAGAGAAGACTGCAAGCTAACCAGCAACACCAACGCTAACCCTTGGGAAACTCTTTGTGACCGAACAGTGGGACTTGACTATTACAGTCCCAAGTTCCGGAGATTGTTTTACGACAATGGATCACGAACAACAAACCCCCCGATTCACAGTCTGAGCACATTAAAAGCTAGGTCACGCTCTACTTACGGAATTTAGTTTGTTATTAAGCAAACAGCTACATAATAGGTAAAATGTGTTTCGCGAATCGCATGCAATGAAACCCGATTTTTAGCGTTATAATCTTTAAGACTGAGAGAGAGCATAAACTGTAGTAAAAAAAATAACTTATTTTCTTCCCAGAAAAATGTACCTTGATGTTTATCAGAAATCACATTTACAATCCCCTAGTAAATATATGTCGTTACACACCATATAAAATTAAGACCACTTCACATTATAGTATCGCTTACATGAATTAAGTACCTTTTGTGTCGCAACCATTACCATATATAAAAAACATTTTTGAAATGCAACCTCACATATTTCACAGACGTATTTTCTTTCGTACAACGGGCCAATATTAACAATATATCACAGTATCTCATTTCAACATCTGATAAAATCAAACAACAACAAAACTAACGCACGTGCAACTTTACTGTTTGGCAAACAAACCTCTGTATTTGATAATTATTAAAATGTTACTCCCTATCTTCCAAACTCAATCAAGACGGATTTACCCTTCCCGCAACTGTAATTTCATGGGAACATTTTGCGTACTTAACGAAATATGAAAACGAATGGCGTTTATTCACGCCCACATATTTTGTGTGGAGCTGCACATCATAACCTAGAATAAATATGGGCATGATCAAACCTGACAGGATCCATTTATTTATGGTAACGTAATGCAGCTGACTTTTATTAGTAATGGCGACCAGACTACCAAACTACAGCCATGCGCATTTCGGATGAAGTCGAGAGAACTTTTGTTAATGCAGTTATATTACGGTTTACATTTCACTCTGGTCGAATGTCATTCAGTTCAGTATTTTTCCTTCTTGCTTGACCCACATACTTTTAATGTTCCATACTTGGTTCATAAACAAAAGCTCAGACACTGAGATTCACGCACGAAATATTTTCATCACTTATTTGCAAGCACAGTTTCAGTTACTACATAATTTACAGAATTAAGTACTTAATGTGTGGAAGTGATGGTTACAAATATACACTTTTTATATCAGGTTTGGGTTGTAATTGTTTTCCGTTATATTTGGAATACGAATACAAGTAGTCAAATGTCCATAATGTGTCATTTACCTTTGTAACACAATGTATTCATTGAACGAAAAAACAAGTAATCGTGGTAAATAATTCGATAAAATTATTATCAAAAACTAAAGGCAGTATCGAGTGTCACGAGATAAAAGTTTATTTCAACGTTTCACAATAAATTTGAACTTACGTTCATACATGTGTTAATAGATGGCAACACGTTCATGTGATTCTAAGGTATTTCACTCCCAATTATATTCTTTTATACATTTCTTGAGTACACTTAGGAACAGGTTACTTGTTAAACGTGAAACAGATATTAAAACACTGTTTACGGTTTTCTCAACAGAATAATAAATGCGAGACTTCAGCATTATCGTTTTCTGAAATACATGTGATAGAAAAAGCAACACTTCTTACAGACCTTCAAACAATTTTTTTTTATTAATTTTAAGATCTTTGAATACAATGAACCCGAAAACCTTTTAGTTCGTTTTAATATTATTCCAGTGCAATTGTTATTTGTTGTCTTGTCCTCTTCCTCCACTTTTTATCATTATTTTTCAAATTTGTAATTGGTACTTCCATCTTCATTTCTTCCTATTTCTATCTAATTCTTAATATCATCATCTCTAGATTCACTTGGCTACGAACCATCATGTTTTTAAAACACGAACCTGATTATGCAAGTCTTCAGAATCAGTGATTTCTCCAACATTTACAAACAGAACCTAACTACAGTTTTTCCCACTGTCACCACAAGATACACCGTCTTTATGATGTATACTATCGCTTATAATCGACTGACTGACATTTCCTTCTTTTTGCAAACTCTGAAGATCAATTTCTTTTTTATCTCTTACTTCAACATCACCTTCTTCACGCAGGTTTTCAAATATCTTGTCGTTCGGGAATTCTTTACTTGTATTTTTACTCTCAAAAGTGTGTTTTATACTAATTTTCTTTTCCTTTTTAGACATAGAGGAAGAGGTATTACAGTTAGCAGAGAAAATCTTACTGGTTGTATTTTCTGAATGAGTTACGACAGGGTGATCTGATTCAAAAGACTCTGATTTATCAGGCCTCATATTTTGTTCGGTGTTAAGCAAACACTGTTCGTTCACTTCACAGCTGTTACTACAAGTATTAAGCTGTGTCAGTTTGTTTCTTTCTTTTGATTTAGAATTTGCTTTACTCATATCTTTCAACTCGAAAAATTTATTTTTGTTATGACTATCGCCATTGTCAACTGTAAACTTTCCCAAAGGTTTCACTTTAATTTTGTCTTTGTTGGCTCGTACACTAGTTTCAGTTGCTTGGCAGATTAAATTTGGAAGTTTCTCCTTTGGTTCAGAAGAAGAAGCATGTTTGCTTTTATGTCTTTTCTTGTTTTTGATTCCCTTTATGTCTAAAGGAACATCCAGATTTACTTCTTCATGAGGATGATGCTCCTCTTCAAGTCCTTGGGCTCGCATGAGTGCCTTGATGGCACGAGCCCGCATTTCTAGTTCCAAGATCTCCATCTGAGTTTTAGTGAAATCACTTAACCATCCTGGATTGTCAGTTGTTGAGAAAGAATCAGGGTCTTGTTCATCAGTCTGAGTAGTTGAAACAGCAGGACTACTAATACCTGATGTACACTTGCCTGCAGCATCAGAGTCTTTAAGTTGGTTCCCCTTACCTGGCTGAAAATAGATAAAATTTATGTTAAGTTAGATAATAAAATTTAGAAACTAATAATCAAAACTGACATTGACAGTCACAGGACCACTTACACTGCACAACAAAGTTTTTGCTTCTTGAACACTGTTGGGTGTTCCTTGTAGATTTTTGGCTGCTGATCATGAAAATCATATCCAAATTTGCCCATCATGCACCATTTCATCGAAATCTTTAGTTTTGTCATGGTTTTTCTTATACGTGTGTCCAAAAATTTTCGTTTCTGTAAGAGACCTATGAACAATGTTTTGTGCAGTCTGGGCATGTCCAGGCATGAAATCAGGCCAGATTGGAAGCTGTTCTGTAAAAGTATGCAGCCCAGACATGCCTGGGGAGGTCGGAGCCAGCTTGATTCTGTCTCAGCAGGCTAAAAAAGTGGCTTGCATAGATTGCATAGGCTGCTCATTGGATTAATATAGACCTTATAGTGTGCACATATTGTTTCAGAATATAGCATTGCCTCAGTAGCACTATAACAAGTAAGTTAGTGTTATAGATGTTTTACAGGACGACTGGTGTCGGTCAACATGTCTCGTCAATGTCGTGACAGCCATGATACATTCTGCTATATTTGTAGTGAGTATACGCTTGTTCAGAGATGCTCAATGACTGCATATCATCTGTACTTAGGCTGTAACATTGGTGATCAAGACCAGGAATGGGTGCCTCACATTTGTTGTGCAACATGTGCTGTCTGTCTGATAGCTTGGCTCAGAGGCACTCAAAAGATAATGTCGTTTGCTGTCCTGATGATATGGCGAGAACAGAAAGACCATGTGACGGACTTTTACTTCTGTTTGACTAATGTGTCTGGTTTCTCTGCCAAAAACAAGAAGTCAATTGAATATCCTAATCTGCCTTCAGCAATGAGACCAGTGCCACATGACGACAGTCTTCAATTTCAAAACCACCAGAGAAATGGACCTCAGACGAACCAGATGAAGAAACTGCAATGTAGGGAACTGGCAGTGGCATTGATCCAGATTTTGAACCGTGCTCCTCAGGCGATCCACATCTCGTAACACAGTCAGAATTAAATGATCTGGTCAGAGATTTGGGTCTTTCAAAAGCAAAAACTGAATTGCCGGGTTCAAGACTGTAGGAATGGTGTTTGAAAATTTCTGTTTTTCAAAGCTGCCAAGATGATATAACCAAATTCTTTGCACAAGTTGACAGTCACTGTTTCTGTGTTGACATCGAAGGATCGTTCTCTGCTTTGGGTTGTGACCGTGACCCACAAGAGTGGCGTCTCTTTACTGATTCATCAATGTTAAGCCTCAAAGCTGTTTTGTTACACAATGACAATGTTCACCCTTCAATACCTGTTAGCTATGCAGCACACATGAAAGAAACCAAAGAGAACATGAAAATGTTGCTGAAGCACATCTAGTACAACTGGAATATCTGGAGAGATCTGAAAGTCGTTGCTCTGTTACTGAGACTGCAGCTTGGCTATACAAAGTACTGTTGTTTTATCTGTGAATGGGGCAGTTGTGCCAAAGAATCACATTATTCTGGACAGAGCTGGCCACTCCGTAAAAAGTTAGTTCCAGGACAGGAAAATTTGACGCATGAACCGCTTGTCAACCCAGCAAAGATTATTTTGCCTCCTCTTCACATAAAATTTGACTTATGAAGAATTTCATGAAAGCAATGAACAAAGAAGGTGAAAGTTTTTGTTATTTAAGACAGATGTTCCCAAGAATAACTGAGGCCAAGATCAAAGAGGGCATTTTTGTTGGCCCTCAGATCAGACATGATGAGTGACAAGTGGTTCGAAGTCTGGTTGTTGGGCCAGAAAAAACTGCCTGGAAAGCCTTCAAAGACATTGTTGACAATTTTCTTGGCAATTACAGAGCCCCACATTACATTCATCTGGTAAACAAACTTCTCAAAGCATACAAAACAATGAAGTGCAACATGTCACTTAAGATTCATTTCCTCCACTCACACTTGGACCTCTTCCCTGCAAATCTCAGTGCTGTCATTGAAGAACACAGTGAAAGGTTTCATCAGGACATTGCTACAGTGGAAAAATGATATCAGGGCAACTGGAATCCATTAACGCTTGCTGACTACTGTTGGACACTGCAACGTGATGGACCGAACATTGAATACAAATGAAAATCAGGAGCAAAACACTTTTAATTATGTTGAACTTAACAGCGTATCATAATCATAAACGCAATTAAATACATTATTGCCAGTAAACAGTTAACTGTCTATTTATCACAGTTCCTACATGATGAAGCAAAACCAAAACTATATTTGTACATACCCACCAGGTACCTGTCACAATCAGCAAAAACACTTCAGGAAGCAAAACTTTTCAAAGAAAAAATTATCATGCAGTGTTACTAATATTTCCAGCACTTAATTCTAATGGCTTTAATATTAGTTACTAACATAAATGTACTTTTTTAAACACATTAAGTCATAGTAAATAACGTTGTTTAGTCAAAATCAGAGTTTACTGGGTTAAATGGATGTTAACAGTAAAGTCTTATTTGAAAAGAAATTTAAAAGTTGTCCTCAAAATAAAAAATAGACAAAAAACAAAAAATTGCTTATATTTATCTAAACTCAAATTGTGGTAAACTTTAACCACAATTTTTGGTACAGTTTTGTTAGTACTTTACCAAATTATTTATCTATTTAAAATATTCAAATATAAAATAATAATACACACATGAAGAATACTATGCCCTATAACTATTATAGCTTAACTGGCTTTTCAACTAAGCTCTAAGTGTATTGAAATAATTCCTTTACCATGTTCAAGGTAAACTCAATGATAACTTTGAATCTGTAGGCCAAATTATTCAAAGCTATCAAGACAAAAAGCTTGTGTTATACATAACTTAGTAAATTCAAACCTTCTATTTCTATAGATTTTAAATAATATAACAGAATAATTAAAAACAAACAATATATGATAGAAGGGCAGGGCATGGTAATTTGACTTTCTGGTTTATATCTCTGTAAACCAAGATGACTGGAGGTTATGAAACTAGGTGTGTCTCAGCAATACCTATTCCTTAATTTTATTGTTTCTTTTAAATCTCAAGAGTTCCAGATAGAGGTGCAAGTAATGTTTAAATCACTCATTTGGGACAAACCAGTATCACGTGATACACAGCAGAGAAATTCGAGAATAAATGTAAATATTTCATTTTGAAGTTACGAAATTAAAATGTATATAACTATAATTTTGTTTGTCTGTTTGTTAGATTTTGATGCCAGATTTATTGACATAAATTGACATTAAAATTAATCAATTAAATTTTGAATGTAATCTGTAAAATATTATGACATTCCCACATCTATCCATACTAAATAGTAAGTTTATTAATGACATTCCCACTTTTATCCACACTTGTACACATGGGGTAAATAGTAAGTTTATTATGACATTCCCACTTCTATCCACACTTAAAAGTAAGTTCATAATGACACACTTCTATCCACACTTGTACACATGGGGTAAATAGTAAGTTTATTAGAATATCATTTGTTCATGAACAAAACAAGTACAAGTAAGAGAGAAGTATTTTACAGGAAACCTGAAATGTTTAGTAGAATGAGAATTTTACAAGGAAAAAAGAAACCTGATACATTTGCAAGAGTAAGCAGATACGAGAAAGGAAGAGACAATCTGACAAATTTTCTGGAGTGAAAGGAAAAATACAACCTCAAATATACTGGAATGATAGTTGTTGAGGAAGGAAATAATACAAAATATTTAATGGAGAAATTAAATACTAGAAAGAAAGAGACAATCTGAAACACTTACTATAGTGACTATTTTAAAAGGAAGAGGTGGAGACACCTTGAAACATTCTGAAAGGAAGAGTCTGCTATTTAAATTTCTGAAGTGCAAATAGTACAACTATTAAAAACATACCACTTTCAACTTTTGATACTGATTAAAACTTTTATTGTCAGGAGATGATTTCACCTTCTTATTTCTTTCTCCAAAGATTAAGTTGTCAACTTCCTCTTGGTCCACACACATATCGACGACTTCTCCATTTACAATAATACCATTTTCATTGTTTGATGGCCCCTGTAAACTTGTCTTACTAATAACAGGAAGACAAAAGATGTAATTATCTTGATGTCTTAAAAATACACAAAAATATTATTTTGTGTTACTTTGCAACCTACAGTTTCAAAACTTCTGGATTACCTTATTTAGGATACATTCTTTTACATAAACAAAAATCTAAGTTCAATTTATAAAATATGATCTTAAAATATTTAAAAAATCACAATAACTCTACCAGACTTTAGTAAACCCTCAACTACACACAAGTTCCAGAAAATTGCCAAGCAGGTCATCAGTTGGCAAAGTTTAGAAACCCTTGTGTCTATTGAACTTCTATACCAGTTACTTCAAAATATAAAAAAAAAGTGGTAGGAAAATATTTTTAATGAAAATTTCCTTCTACATAATATTTAGTCTGAAAAAGTCTTTCATTTTCATCTGCATGACTGGACCAGATACATAATAATTTAGTGAATTTATTCCTGTGAACAGTGTTTGAAGATTTCTTTTTCTGACTACTCTATACCCTACTATACTGCAGATATTCAATACAACAGTTCTCTATAATAGCAATATGTTAGGTTTTGAGGTATTTCATTATATTTTATTACATTTAATAAACAGTCAACAATCCTATTAACAATGGCTTTTTCTACAATAACAGTTTACAATGTAAAAAATTCCATTATATTTTTCTCCTAAATTTTTTTGAAAAATAAATGGTCAATCTCTCTCTTAATTTGACCTAATTAATTCTCTAGAATAAACGAGTTTTAGGTTACACCGTCAGCACCCTTTATCAGTAAAAAAGGACAAGAATTACATACAAGAATCAGCAATCTCTTTATGAAACAACAGAGTTAATTACACTCAAATCATCTGTCCAGTAATTTTTCATCCTGTATTCCAATACATTATTTGAATACAATAATTCTTCCATAATGAAAATGTATTTCTGAAAGGTATTTAACTCCACTCGCAAAATTAGCCATTCTCATTCAGTGTTGCCCTTTATATGGAAAAAGACACTGTTTCCACATGCTACAGACCTTAACACTCCTACCATTTCATTTGATTTCATTTCATTAAATGAAATGAAAATGAAAAAATCAAATGAAATTTGATTTCATTTCATTAAATGAAATGGCAATTTCATTTAAATACAAAATTATTAGCCTAATATTAATAACCTTTCAAGTTGCTCTGGGGCCTATTAGGCCCCACTTTTCGTAGGAGTGTTAATTAAGCTCCCACATCTTTCAAGTGATTCAACTGCATCTTGCATGCAACAATCTACCACTAATAAGAATGTGATACACTCTCTTGACACCTGAGATTCCCTCTATTTGATTCTATCAAACTATCACTTCAAATTTTGGCACCACTTTAAAGTGTGGGGTAAGTAGGTACCTATTGAAAATACATCTCTTGTACAGGAAAACTAAAACTTGATACAGTACATTACTTCCTGTCAACTAGAATCATACACACTGAAGAGAAAGATGTACCAATATGAGGAAAAAAAAAAAAAAAGAGTTCTTCAAAAGCACCCAAAGGACTTCCCTAAATGAATAGATCATTGCATTAAAGTATTATACATGGGAGACTTCACTACTTCTGTACCACATATACTCTTTGCCCAGTGGAATAAAGATGTGTCACAGATGTAAATTGGAAGGAGCACATCCAAAATGGAGAGAACCATGATCAGATAGGGATCCAAACTGCAGTAGATCAATATCTCGATCCCATAGTGTGCATCACTGTGGATGAAAATAAAAAACTGTGCCTCCATTGTAGAGTAGCTATGACATAATAGATTGTATATGGGAAATCAACTACAATTCAAAACCCTAACATATGGTGAGGATCTTGTACTCCTGATCTATGTCTAGCATACAAGATAATAATGCAATAAATTGATGGACAATCCAGGAACCTGACAACCAATATCATAAAGATGTCCCTGTAAACCATATCATGTAAAACCAACAAACAGGAACCATTCCTAGTGCAAGAACATTCTCAGTACAATAAAATCAGAGGAAAAACCAGGGACAGCATCAGAGGAAAAACCATAGAAATAATCAAGTTCCTCTGTTTTGACCCACAATAATGATGTAGAAAAAAAAAAAACAGTGCAATCAAGTAAAGAAATATAGACATCAGTAATACACATCTGTGAGGACTGATACTGACTGACTGATTTAGCTCTAACTCCAAAACCCAGCCACTGAGAACTGACTTACATGTGGTAGTAGGATAAGGGATCTCAATCAGAGGGGTGAATTGCAATTTTGGTGGCTTATTCCAATGTTACACATTGGAGAACAGATCATCATCTATACCAGCAGAACATCACTTCCCTTCTCAGAACTGAATGTTTTTAATTATTTTTAATGTACATGTATTGTATTATCATCACATTCAGGATGATGTCTCCATAGTTCACCATCGCAGTGGCTTGAAACTGGAAAGTGGCATTAGATGAGAAAAGGGGGGAGTTATCATGGTGGAGTCCAGAAGAACAACACCTCATACAATGCAAATAGTGACCACAAAGCCCAACCTTGAAAAGCAGACTACACCTGATTTATTCAATTTAAAGTATGGAAGAGATGGGCAGCTATCCCCTTCAGCTTTACCCATAAATCCATGGGTGAATACGATCTAGGATAAGCAAATTGATGAAGCAAATATACCACAAGGATAAACTTACCAACATAAACCCATTTAAAAGTTTGTATTTAATGGCCAAGGAAAATATAATTTTCATGTCATCATGACTTCACTATGTTAATCTGGTCACTGAAAGTATACCAGGTCAGGCATCACTCACCACAAAGCAGAATCCAGACAATGTTAAAAAAAACAAGTGGGGGAAGCCCCTGAAGAAGAGAAAGAAATATAAAAGGTAATTTACCCAGACACAGTCTTGTCAAAGTCTAAAGAATGGTTCCAGGTGGGAGACTATAACTCAATGATGAAGAAACAGCACTATGATGCAAACATTGATATATAAACAAAAAAACAGTAGTCCACATGCCTGACTGAAGAATTTCCTCTAAGAGATAACAGATGAGGTACCAGGGAAAAGATAAAGACCCTAATCTGATGAGAAGACACCTTGAACAAATTACAGTAAGAAGACAATGTGGAAAAATAACCAATCAAAGTAGAAGTTGAACCTAACTGGTCAGAGTGGAAGAAGAAATGACAAGAATAGAGGATGCTTAACTAGGATGGACAAGCAAAAGGAAGCCATTTGGACAACATAACAATGAAAAGCATGGACAGGATGTAGTAGCCTATCCAGATATAACTGAAAATATAGGTGAGAAATGGTACAAAAAGAAATCTATGAGAAGAGGCAGTTCCTTCCCGAGTCACTGGTTTTTGAAATAAGTGAATCTGGATAAGTGAGAAGATATGTGGAATGGTAAAGAGTATTTGAAATGTCAATATCACATAAAACTGACCAACAATGATATGTACAAGGTAATTTGAGAAGAAAATAAGTATAAAACTGAGCATGAGGACAATGGTTCAAATGGAGGTAAAAGTGAGGCAGTGTTTGAAAGAATAGCATACTGAGGTGAATGGTTAATCTGGAATGAATGCAACAAGATAAAAAGAGCAGAAGATGTAAACTAAGAAGAAATTCATAATAAATGGAACAGTGGGTCTAGCAGGAGAAAACCCCTAATCCAAAGACCACTGGTTGAAAACATTCTACTTATGCTGATAAATATCCCTAAAAGAAGAGCAAATAGATCATGCAAAGAAAAAAGAAGCTACCCTTTGGGACAAACTATATCTCATCACCAGGCACTGGATAAAAACCAGGCAATAAAACAAAGGATAAGAAGGACTGGATGAAACAACAGTGACCAAGGCTGACATAGAATGGATGACATAAAAGGAAGAGGCAACAGAGGTGTAGACTGAAGAAGCCAGACAGCCAGTAATGAGCAATAAGAAGTACTTAAAATGGAGTGACGTGGATAAATGAGATCACTCTCTGAAGAAGACAGATGAGAAGATAAACATACAGGTATTTGTTTATACAATTCTTACAGAAAGCATTAACAGCCAGTGCAAGAGGATGAGAAACTGGAGACCAAAACATAGGTATTTTGGAATCAAGAAATGTGACAAAGGCATCCAGTTGAGGAATACCCACTGAAAACATAGTCGCACCAAAAACTAAGGATCGAGAGATCACTCTGTAACTCAGCCTGAACTGAAAAGACAATCTGCAACAAGATTGAATGTCTTTGTAACCTAACACAACAATATGAATCCCACATGTGTGGGTCTAAAAAGAAGATCCAAGGTTTGACCATATACAGAACAAGAACAGATACCACCTTGATAATTGACATTACCCACCACTATAGAATGAATTATGATCATGGAAAAAAAATGATCCAAAGCACAATGTACAGCTAGAGGGACCATTACAATGATGTGGTAAGGTCTTTAGGCCAGTCACCGCTGATACGAAGCTTTTTGCTAATTGATCCAAGTTTCCCATCTCTAAAGGCAACATGCATGAAGATACATAAATTGGGGCAAGTGGAAGTGAAATTGATAAACTATCTTGTGATGAATGAAATAAAGATAGCATATCAACTGAAGTCATATGTAGGTAAGCAGAATATCCATCTATGTGTGAGCTTTATCCAACCATTAATGGAGATCATCTATCAGGGAAGGACAATAAAAATAAGAGCCTCCAAGGGATCCTGTACAAGATTCAACTTGTCATGCAGAGTCCACTATAGAGATCATATATGAGCTGAATGTTTCCCATGTAAGATCACATTTCTAAAAGCAATAGAACACTAAGCTGTAAAGGTACAGAGAATTGAAAGCTCCTCTGAACAAAGCCAAAGAGGAGAAAGTTAGGTTGGATCCAACTGAGAGCAGTGTTGATAAAAACATCCAAATGAACAAGATATTGGGTAAGAATAAAAAAGGCTTTTCCAATTTATATAACCACCCTACCCAAGATGCCTCCAGGAGAAATCAATGGGTATGATACGAGGACTCCTGTTTAGTTTGAGCTAACAGAAGCCAGTCATCCATGTAGTGATAGAAGAGGAACCATTTAATGTATGTAAATGTCATCTGAATGCTTTGAGAATCAAACAAAAGATATATAGGGTTTAAGCAAGCAAAGGGTAGAGCATGAAATTGATAAACTACCTTGTGATGAATGAACTAAAGATAGCATATCAACTGAAGTGATATGTAGGTAAGCATTTGTTATGTTTACCTTGATCACCCATAAACTTGGAAAAAAGTCCACCTGATAAAAAATTTCCTGATAAATCTGGATATAACTAGAAATTGATTGAGGTAGAATCAAACGATCACAGAAAGTTGGTCTCTGGTTTTCTTGGAAACTAAAAACAGACTGGAGTAGCATGAGTGATAGATTCAGTGGAAGAAGTTCTTGTATCTTTTCAGAGAGATGCTGACTGTTAGTTGGATCCAGGGGCAAGGGATAGGAACTTCGACTTGGAGATAATGGAGGAGGTGAAAGAAATTGAGTGACAAGTTTGTCTGATAAAACTTGAACAACCCATATATTTGTTGCAAGAAGTTGCCAAAGGTGAACAAAATTGGAGAAGTGAGTGCCCACTGGACCAGAACCCAGTGAATAGTCACCAGCACTGCTGGCAACGTGTCCATCTGCACTGAATAAAATGAGGGAGTAATAACAGGTAAAGCCTGAAAAAGAACTAGTAAGGGGCATGTCTGAGCTTAGAATGCAACAAACAATCCACTGAAAATAAAGGAATAGTATGCTGCTGCACCAACTCCACACAGAATTCCAAAGTGTTAGGAGAAGGTGGTGATAAATGAACATGGGACAGAGAAATTACAAAGACAGATATGCCAACATAAAAGTAATTATGGAAAACCAATCACCTGAAAAATCCTCAAGGTTATTGTGGACTGCCTATAAAAAAAAAAAAAAAAAAGAAGAGGTAAACAGTACATAAGTACCATAAGAGAGTAGATAGAGAAATACAAAGGTAGGATAAACAAAGAAACCAATTAGCATCTGCCCTGATTAATAAGCATTAATCATGGTTATAACTTCCAAGGTTTATATCATACAAAGTGTAGCAAACCTCACACTGGTTTATAAGTTTTAGGTGAGTTCCAAGAAATTTCAGCTGGCCCAACAATAATGACAATACAGTAGTGCTTTTGCAAAACAAGTACTATTGACTCTTACACTTGCAAATGTTCTACAAATGTAGTGAATAGGCATGTATTTTAAAACACAAATTTAACAGTATAAGTTGCATGCATTTCTAAATATATATTTAAGTGAAACAAGCATCAACACCAAAATAAATATGAAACAGAAATCATAACATGGGAAGAAATCTTTGGGCATATACAGGGTAACACTGTGAAAGACATATATTATGAGAACAAAGATGATGTACCATTTAAGAAATTAAAATAACTTGTTTTCTACATATTATATAATCCTTTAGCCACAAGAAGTCCTCCATTTAGGAATATAAGAAGCCAAGTACTATACTGTAATGCTGATATTAGCTTTTAAGTATTTAGTCATTAATGTTCTCTAAAACTAAATGCTTTCTAATGCCATGAATATGTTTAGATTAACATATTGTAAATTATTAAAAACAAAATAACATTAATATTATTTCATCATTTTATTGTGAAAATTCTATTTTTTAAAATTCCCAACTTAAATATCGTCCTAGTCAATATTCTAGTTGAGAGCCTTTCTTTAAGTGAACTTTAATTCTGAGCTTACTTATGTCTTATCTAAGCCCACAGGTAAATAAAACATTTTCTACTGTTTTCAGATGGTCAAGTAAAACTACTCTGCACTACTTTAAAAAAAAAAAAGAAGCCATAATTATCATTTACATATTTATCTCAGTAATGTCCTTCATTCATCTCAGTAATGTCCTTTGCTTTTAACCTTTCCTCTATCTTTCCTTTTTTTTTTTTAATTCCAGCTCTTTGATAGAAAGTAATACAGAGAACGGCTTTAGGTCTGAAATATTTGTTTATACCTAGTTCAAACTTTATTTTACCTCAGCTACAACACTTTTATATTTATTTTACATAAAAAAATTAATCATGCAAAGTAAACAATTTTCTGATTTTACTGACTGGATGTCATCTTCAAACTTGATTTGTGTGAGATGCCAAAACAGGAAGGCAAACTTTTAGGTTATTTACAAACTTCCTTGAAGGAAATAAAATTGTAAATCATAAATACTTTTTACAGTCTACTGATTTGTTCAGTTTTTATGTTACATTTAGACCACTTACTCATTCATTAATAATGTGTGTTTTATACCACTTACTCATTACCCATGATTAATTTGATTAATATGTTTTATACCACTTACTTGTTACCCATGATTAATTTGATTAATATGTTTTATACCACTTACTCATTACCCATGATTAATTTGATTAATATGTTTTATACCACTTACTCATTACCCATGATTAATTTGATTAATATGTTTTATACCACTTAATCATTACCCATGATTAATTTGATTAATATGTTTTATACCACTTACTCATTACCCATGATTAATTTGATTAATATGTTTTATACCACTTACTCATTACCCATGATTAATTTGATTATGTTTTATACCACTTACTCGTTACCCATGACATTTTACTGTCATTTTGTTTTGATACACATCTACAAATTTGATTCTCATAAAACGTGCAACAAAATCTTTAAAAATTATAAAACTCTTAATTTGAGAGAAACTATCAAAAAGAAAAACACATCCTAATCAAAATGATCACGTCTTCAAAAGTAATTATCTCATACAAAATAATTTCAATCAGTTGCATTCTGAATTATAAGTGCTCAGAAAAATTTAAGACAATCACATAAGACACTTCTATCAATCTCAATCAACATACCACATGTACATATAAACAACACGACTTATTGCAAGTCAGATCTGTCCTAGACAGTGTTCACTGATCATCACCCTATCCTTCATACTGTCATGGGTTTTATTTAAGTTACTAATGTTGTACTGTTGAAAACAGATAAGAAATAAATGTAGTAACAGTCTGTAAGAAAATTGTTTTAGGTATGCAAGTTAATACAGTTCTAAAACACTGTTTGGATTTCCCTGAGTAAAACTTTAGTTTTTAATGTATCTCCAATTAAAAAATCTAGGTTTTACTTACAAGAAGCCTTTACAATAAATTAAATCATATATATGAATGCACAAACAATGGTATTGTATACTTAATATTGACCTGTATCTAACAAACTTTTTTTAAATAAAAAATACCTTAAAACAGGTCCATCACTTGTAGAATCAGCTGCCTGTACTTCTCCAACAACTTTACTCTTTGATAAATCTCATGTAATAAAAGTAGTAAAAATATATTAATCCAGACAAGGATTAGATACCTATAAATGATACCCAAATCTTTTATTCACTGGTTAGAAGTCAAAGAAAGATACACTAACAATAACATAAAAACCAATTTTAATTTAGTACGTGTAACAAAAATCTGAACATCATTCAAACAAGTATCAATACAAACAAGGGGTTCAAAAGGTTAACAAAAAGCACATGCAGTAACTCAATAAAAGTGCCAAGAAAAAAATACAAGTTAGCTTTCAGGGCAAAGAAGATGCTAGAACCTAAGGTTACATAAAATTACCTCTGAATTTTTCACTTTGGTCCTTATAATAGTCAGGTGACAATTACGATGTAGTCTTTTTCATAACTGTGGTGCATTTGATGATTCTCCTGATACATGTTTTTTAACCAAACTAAAGTTTTTGTTAAATTATCAGTCCCTATTTACTTTTCCAATGTAAATTATTGAAACGTGCTATTTTTTAACCTGTTAAACATTTTCACAAACATTCCTCGTGGTTAATATCTTAATGTCAATCACTCCAACTGTTTAACTCATGACAGACCAAGCAGTATGAAGTGACTTTTTACAAATGTGATTTATGAAATATTTTATAAAACATTTCAAAGTTGTGCATGTAGATCTAAAAAAATATCTTTTATTAATTACCTTTAACAAAAATTTAATACAAAACATAGATTTAAAACTTGATTTTGACTTCTAGCACTGTTTACTACCATTTATACTATTAGATTTTATTTATGTTTTTAAAATATAGCTTAAAAACTAATCAGAATATTGGTCATTGTTTAACCCTGTCCACCAAGGTATTTTTTACTGCACATGACACAGTTTTAGTATCTTACATTCAAAATTTATTTAATTACTTGTTGTTTATATTATACCAATTAGAATAGCATCAACTATTAATCACTGACTAGTCATATTTTAATAGTATACAAGTTTAACTTTTAATTCTGCAAAGCAATATTTTTAAAATTCAAAATTTCACCTAGTGTGACACAACACATTTTCTCTTAACATGTCACCATCCCTACTTTATCCATCATCCCTTGAAAAAGTACAAAATTAAACTTAAATATATTCTAGTTTATTTGGTTACAGAGCAATTGAATATAAAATCAGATCCATCCTGCTGCACCCTCTTGTCACCTCTTTCAGAATTCATCAATAGTTCACTCTTACATTTAATTCTGTATTACCTATAACCAATAGAAACACAAGGTTTTCATCTATCAAATGACGTATAACATTGTTTTGAACAACTGAATTTCAATTTCACTGAATAGTATGAAAATCATTCCTATTAGAAAGCTAATGAAGAGCTTGGATGAATTTGTAACCACTTTTGTCAGAGAGTTACAAAGTCAGAAAACTTTTGACACATAAGAATTTTTTTTCCTTTTGCATGTTATTAGTCTATATTGTTTAGGGCATTATTTAACCCTTTCACAACAGGTCAAAGTCCATGTCATCATGTTTGACTTGCATTCAAAATTTTATTGAACTACTATTTTATAAACTTATGTCAATAGGTTTGGAATCAAATTCTAAATTATAATTCAATGTTTACTATTATATACAAGTTAATTTGTTAATTTAAAGGTAAATATGAAAATAACAGACCTAGATTTTAGTGAGTCATGTGATATTTTCAATGCAGCACTGTTTAGAATTAGATGTTTGCAATTTCAAAATACTTAGTCTATATTTTCACAGAAATTATAAACTAGAATTACCAATAATGACAAGCCAGAATACAAAATAAGAACCTTGTATCTTTTTATTTTGCTGAGATGTGGTTTATGTACTAAATCAAACACAGTGGCCCCCATTCAAATCTTTCCATTTTTGAAAATGGTCCCTTATATACACTTACTTAAATATGTGACATTTGAATAACCAATCAACAGCTTAGAATGTCCTCCTAGTGGTTTTCTCAGCCATTTTAATCTGTCAATCTAGATTTCAAGAAAGTAGGTTGCTTTTTTAGTCTGTTCGAAGTTTCATGTTTTTTAAACCAAAATGCAGCTTAGTAAAATCATAGTGGAATTCAAAGGTATCTTCATAGTTATTTATGATTATTTTCATTATTCAACTGAATATATAACATCTAAAGAAATTTTGTTTAATATCCTCCATGTGCAAAATTTTAAAAGGCTCAACAACCCACATCCATCAGCAACAGAGTTCAAAGATCATAGCTAGAAAAAATAATTGTTTGCTTTACTTCTTCATTGTTATACACTAAGAAAAATGACTTTCATAACTTATTTCTAAATAGTAATACTCTATATACATATATATAATAATTAAAATGTTACTGATATTACAAAATACAAGTTCACTAAAACACAGCTAAGAAAGGAAAGTCTAAAGGTCAGTTTTATAGTATTGGATAAAGTAACACAAATACACATGCACCTCATCAATGCAAGTTATGTAATGTTAGCTATGAGACTTAAGCTACTTAGACTAGTGGTTTCCAAACTGTGCACTGTGGTACTCCAGTTGTGAAGAAACAGAAATACTGGAAACATGATAATAGTTAACTAGATTTTGGTTTTACTTTAGTAGATGTCAATTATGAAGAGTGTCTGCAGTATGTATTACGTCTACAAGTTTTGACTCCAGAATGCATACTTCCAAGTAAAATAAAATGCCACTTAGAGACATATCATCCTAACATGGCTGGTAAATCCTGTGATTATTTTGTCAGAAAGTTAAAAAAATTGAGAAAACAAATAGCTACACTTTTGAAACAAGCATTAATACCAAGCAATGCTTTACTAGGATCCTATAAGGTGGAATATAGAGCAAAAAATGTAAAAAGCCTCACAACATTGCAGAGGAACTAATTTTACTGGTTGCAGTGTATATGATGAATATTACTCTTGATGAATCTGCAGGAAGACTGCTTTCAAAAATGCTTTTATTCAACACTACTATCAGTCAAAGAATCCAACACATGGCTGAAGACCTCAACCACTAGCTAATTGAAAAAATGAAAGGGAAAGAATTCAGGGTTACAGCTGGATGAGGCAAAGGATAGTAACAAGGATGCTCATTTGATTTGCTGCACATGGTTCGTGGATGGTGACAAAAATGTGGAAGGCTTATTCTTTTGTAGAAATATCACTGCAAATACAAAGACTCAGGACTTGTTTGAGATCCTTGAAACTTTTATTTATAAAAACAACTTAGGCTAAGTGTGTTGCATCTGTACCTATGATGGTCACTATATGTCCAGCTGTTATGGACGATTGCAGACACTCGTACAAAGCAAAGCTCTTGATGCACTGTGGACCCACAACATAATCTACAGGAAAGCCCTTACGCCAAAGCATCTGGGTCATCCACTGAACTTAGTCTTGGAAAGCGTGCTGAAAGTGGTGAACTTTATAAAAACTTGGCCACAGAAGGTGAGATTTTTTTTAAAAACTATGTGAAAATTGATTGATTGATTGATTTAGTGTTTTATGGCACAAAGCAGCGAGGCTATCTGCGTCAAACATCCGTAAAAATGTAAAAATAAAGTAAAGTAGTAAAAGACATAAAAGGAAATGAAGGTAAAACGAAAAAGTATAAAACCAATGTTGACACCTAGTCTACAACGTTAAGAGAGAAAGCAGAGTATAAGAAGTTGTAAGGTATTTACTCTAGCAAAATGGTAATGATCATAACCCGCCAGGAAGACTAACAGATAAGTTCAAGAACCATCGTCAGTCACCTGAAGTTGGCCTTTCCAGTCCTGGTTCTGGGTTATGTGTCATAGCAGCTATTATCAAAATGTAAAAGAATAGAAGTTTTAAAAGACACATAGCAAAATCGTAATAATGATTAGTCAAATGTCCAGTAAAAAGATAAAAGTCAAGTAAATGGAGTAAAATTTGTAAAAGTAAACGTCTAAAAGTTGTAAAGTAACTCTAAAAATGGTAATGATCAGCAATGTAAAACCCAATGGTGACATCCAGTCTACAAAGTTGTAAAGTATTTACTCTAGCAAAATGGTAATGATCATAACCCGCCAGGAAGACTAACAGGTAAGTTCAAGAACCACCGTTAATCACCTGAAGTTGGCCTTTCCAGTCCTGGTTCCAGGTTATGAGTCAATATGGCCAGTACTAAAAGGTAAAGTAGTAAAAGTGTGAAATGATATGCAGCAAAAGTATAATAACAACTCACCAGGACGACTAACGAGTAGTTCAAACAGTAGCGTTAGTCACCTGAAGTTGGCCTTTCCAGTCCTGGTGTTGAGTTATTTAATGTTCTGGCCATTGTCCAATGTCAAATTGAATGAGAGAGATTAAAACTATAAAAAAGAAACCACAATTAAAAAGGTATAATGAATAAATATGCAACACTTAAATGAGATTAAAAAAATTAATGGCCATTAAAAAATTAAAAACGTTATCAAGGTGGACAGAGTCACCATCACCAATAACACTGTCCAATGTTACAGATTGACCCTGGGAAAAAATATGTTTAAAATATTGCCGTCGTTGAGAATTGTAACAATGGCAAGAAAGTAAAACGTGGCTGATAGTGATTTGAGTGTTACACAAACTACACATTGGTGCATCAGTTCCAGATAAAAGAAAATGATGAGTTAAAAAACTGTGACCAACGCATAGCCTAGTGAGAACAACTTCCTCCTTCCGAAATTTATGGAAGCTAGATGGCCAAAGTCCAATATAGGGTTTGATTTGAAAAAGTTTGTTGTCGCGTTTCTCACTCCAAGTGGACTGCCAGCTGGCACGGAGCCGAGCCTTGAAGACAAGACCATAGTCCATGTACGGAATAGGCACAGTGGTGATAGTGCCGGAGCAGATAGATTTAGCTGCCGTGTCTGCAAGCTTGTTCCTGCGAATACCAACATAGCTTGGTATCCAGAAAAACTGGATTAAAGTAGCTGTTAATGAGAAATGGGCCAGTGGGTTTTGAATATCAGCGAGAACAGGGTGTGAGCCAACGTGTAGCGATTCCAGGGTCAGTATAGAACTAAGCGAATCAGTATAAATAGTGCAGTTGGAGTACTGCTCAGCTGCAATATGATCCAGGGCAAGAGATATGGCATACAGTTCAGCAGTGAACACAGAAGCTGTAGAAGGGATTCTGCGCACAACTACTGAACCACAGCAAACCATAGAAGAGCCCACTGAATTACCTGATTTGGAACCATCTGTATAAATGGGAACTGAATGAGTGTTTGAAAGATATTCATTGAATAAAAGATGGTACTTCCAATATGGAGTATCTGCCTTTTTTAGGTGACTGAAAGAAAAGTCACATTTGGGGGCTGTAATAAGCCATGGTGGGATGGGCCGACCTGTGGAATCTGCAATGTTATCCAAGGACAGACCCAATCCATCCAATTGCGCCTGGATGCGAAGGCCAAACGGAGCAATGACAGATCGTCTGTTCTGAAAAAGTACTGCCCACCGAGGAAGGAAAACACATTCCCAGGTGGGATGTTTTGGTAAGAAACGAAATTTTGGAGTATATTGTAGAGATAGTTGCAAATGGCGAAGGTGTAGAGAAAGTTCATGAGATTCAATGTATATGCTTTGAACTGGAGAGGTACGGAAAGCCCCAGTGCAGAGTCGAAGTCCTTGGTGATGAATGGGGTCCAGCATCTTTAAGGCCGAGTGTCTGGCACAGCCATAACCATTGATCCATAGTTGAGTTTCAATCGAATAAGAGCACGATATACCTTTAACATTGAACAGCGATCTGCCCCCCAACTGGTAGAAGAGAGGACACGGAGGATGTTCAGTGCTCTTGTGCATTTGACCCGAAGCTGCTTTAAGTGTGGTATAAAGGTCAGTTTACGATCAAAGATAAGCCCCAAGAACTTGGTCTCCGGGACCACTGGCAGCAAAACTTCACCGATATGAAGTTCAGGATCAGGGTGAATACCCCGTCGACGGCAAAAGTGTATGCATATGGTTTTAGAGAGAGAGAAATTAAAGCCGCTTGCCAGAATCCACTTCCGCATTACCCATTGAGGGCAGTTTGTAGTTGCCGCCAATATATCTCATGTTTGACGACTGACATGAGATGTGAAAGTCGTCGACATACAGCCCATTTGCAACAGTGATGGCATTTATCTTTATACTGAAAAGTGTGACACTCAATACACAGACTTGAGGGACTCCAAATTCCTGTACAAAAGAATGGGAAAGTGTCGAACTCACACGAACTTGGAATCTCCTGTCCATTAAAAAATTTTTAATAAACATGGGTAGATGGCCACGTAACCCATATGTATGGAGGTCTCGCAAAATGCCATACCTCCATGTTGTGTCATAAGCCTTCTCTATGTCAAAGAATATTGATACAAGATGTTGGCGGTTGAGAAAGGCTTCTCTGATAGATGTTTCAAGACGAATTAGGTGGTCTGTGGTGGAGTGCTGTCGACGGAACCCACACTGGGTGGGTGAGAGGAGGTTGTTTGATTCAAGGAACCAAACAAGATGAGCATTAACCATTCTTTCTAAGGTCTTACAGAGACAGCTCATCAAAGCAATTGGACGGTAGTTTGAAGGAATCTTGGGATCTTTCCCTCGCTTGGAGAAAGGTAAAATAATAGCCTGGTGCCAGGCATCAGGAAAAACATTCTCCTGCTAGATTCGGTTGAAGACAATCAGAAGGACATCAAGAGAAGCAGGAGATAGATGGTGCAGCATGACATAATGAATATCATCAGGTCCAACAGACATACAGGCAGACCGATGAAGGGTCATTTTCAGTTCCACCAGGGTAAAGGGACAATTATAGTCAAAGAAACAGTCAGTTCGAAAGGAAAGAGGTGATTGCTCTGCCCGAGTCTTGATGGCCAGGAAGGTGGAGGAACAAGCAGAAGTGCTAGATACCCAGCAAAAACTTTCACCTAGAGTGTTAGCGATGCTCCGGACATCAGTCACCTCCTGACCATCAAAGAGTAAGATCGAGAGGGGGACAGAATTGTAGTGCCCATTAACCTTCCGAATCCTGTCCCATATGATGTTGGAATTGGTGGTAGAAGATATGCTAGTTGTGAACTTAATCCAAGATTCCTTCTTGCTTTGACGTCTTACCCACCTAGCATGTGCACAGGCCCGTTGGAAAGCAAAACGGTTTGAAAGTGTGGGATATCTACGAAAAGTATCTCAGGCCCATTTTTGAGCCTTCCTTGCTAAGTGGCAAGCAGGATTCCACCATGGACGAGGATATCGTGGAAAACGTGTCGAGGTTTTAGAAATACACTGAGCAGCTGCTTGTATAATACAGTCAGTTACCGCTGCTACACAGTCGTCTATTGATGGCTGATTTACGATGGCAGAATCAGGTTCTGCGAGAGCAGTGAAAGTGGACCAGTCTGCCTGATTTAGCTTCCACCGGGGCACGCAGGTAGGGTGGCATCGACCACGGCCAGTCTCTCTCAAAAGGATCGGAAAATGATCACTGCCTAGTGGATTACTGTCAACCCTCCATGAAAAATGGGAGAATAATGAAGGGGAGCAAACCGAGAGATCAATCGCGGTAAAGGACTGACTAGGTGCATGAAAGTAAGTGGATGAACCAGTATTGAAAAGAGAAAGATTGTGATCAGAGAGCATCCGCACTACAGATCGACCCCATCCCATCGATAACAGCAATTCCCCAGAGGGGATGATGTCCATTAAAATCCCCCAGGATTAGAAATGGAGATGGCAACTGTTCAACGAGAGCATCAAGGTCTGATTGATCATATGTCTCTCCAGGGGACAGGTACAGAGAACAAACAGTGATGGTATGACCCAAGGAAACACGGATGGCCTCCAAGTGTGTGTTGAGTGACAAAGACAGGGTGGGCACATGCTGATCAACCAACAGTGACACCCCTCCATGTACTCGACCATCACACAACCTATCATTTCTGAACAGAGAAAACTGCGAAGAGAGACTGTATCAGCAGATTTAAGAAATGTTTCTTGTCAAGAAAGACAAACAGGATGGTAGGAAGCAATCAGCGTTTTAATATCATCCAGATTAGAACGTAAACATCGACAGTTCCATTGTATCAAGGTGGCCATTTTTAAGAACAGGTAGGTGAAGTGGCTGGAGAACCCTTCAGTTTACGACCACATCTTTTTTCTTTACTGTCTTTAGTCAGAGAAGGTCTATCAACCTCCATGGATCCTGTCCTGGGTCGAGTGGGCAGGTTTTTGTTATTGGAAGGGGAATCCAGTGACTGAGGACGCGAACGAATAATTGTTTTGTCTCTTGTGGTGGGAGAAAAAGATGTATCAGAGGAAATGCCTGTATTTGAAACTGAAGGACGTGGATCTTGAGGTTTGTTGGAAGGTATGGGAGGAACAGAGATGGGTGTGGAAGTCGATTCATCAACCTTTTTCACCACGGAGGTCAAAAGGCTTTTCATTTGTTTTGAAAACGATTCTCTTGGAGGCACAGAGAAATCTGTCTGCACTCCCACTGTAGTTGTGGAATGAAGTGCAGCAGCATATGTCCGAGATGGAGTAGTGGACAGCAATTTAAATTTTTTGGAGGATCCATTGGAAAAAGGAAAAATTTCGGTACCCACTGACCCCACCCACCATGGAGCCCTACAAGGGGACGAATTACAAAGTCATGCAAGGACAATGCAGCAACACCAGGGTTTCGTGAGCACTATACCCAAACACCAGCATCAGGCACAATGTCCACAACACCCGTTGAGAACTTCCAACACTGGTACTTGGTTGACTCTAGCCCAAGTGGACCAGCCGATTGACCCAAGGGGGGACCACCCAAAGGCTGCCCGTCTACAGGAATTCGAGGCCAAAGTGGTGTGTTAGGGTTGGATCCCTCAACCACCAGGATCCTCTCCTCCCCTTCACGAGTCGCTACGCATGGCAAACACGTGGGTGGATGTTTAGATCCCAGAGAAGGTAACCAGACAGAACAGAACCTTCCCTGGGAGGTCCCCTCACCATGTACAGGAATCCACACCGAGGGGCTGTGTGAAAATATGGGATCTGAACACACACACATTTGTTGTACAACTGTAGCTTATGATGGCTCTCCCATGGAAATGTACTGTCTCATGTGTTCAAATCAGGACAGGAACTCCACTCTTATCTCAAACAAAAAAACCATGAACGTGCTAAAAACCTCTTGTACGCTGATTTTTTGTCAAAATTAGCATACTAGTGTGATATCTTTCAAAAACTGAATGTGTTTTTTTATGGTTATTATGAGATAGGTCATTTAACAGACATCAAATAGTTATGGTATAGAAAATAACAAAATATAAAGTCTTCCTGAAAACACATTTGAAATGTATTTAGGCAGTTTTATAGATTACACAAATATTTGAGGTTCTGGGACAAAAAAGTTTTTAATCATAACATGAAATCACTCTGCACTCAGACCAGTAACAAAACAGACTTAATATTTTCAAAATCAAATCTTTAGGAAAATATTTAATCAAAAAAACTAATTTCTTGTGTACAAAAGGGTTGTAGCCTTTTCTAAAAGTCTACCACATTTTGTGAAGATACACATGCTATATCAAAAGTCATAACATTTTGTGAAGATACACATGCTATATCAAAAGTCATAATGCAAATACTTAACATATGCAAATGTACTTGAGCATATTATACTGAGCCTATTACAAAAGGGTTAATTAAATAAAAATTAATTGGTACACTGTAAGTAGTATACAAAATTAGGATTAACTCTCTTTGACAATCAAGAACATAAAAAAAAGATTTGATAAGTATATTTTATTACATTATTATTTATTTTATCTTATCTAACCTGAAGAGTCTACTATTTCTACATTTTGGTTATTTTTATAATGGTAAAGAATATACATTTTCAAAAAATAGAAAACATCTTACTCGAATCTTCTTTTTATTGTCTGGAAAAATTGCCAATTACACTTAACTTTTATATATATATATACTAATGGTAGTGGTGCACCAAATAATTATTTAAATAAATAATCCATCATAGAACACAGAATAATAACATGCAAAAAGTAGACAATGACCAATAACTGTCACAATTTTTATTGTTTTCTAACTACGTAAGTGTAACCATAACAAATTCAAAGTTAGTTGATATATAGGGTCTGATTTCTATTTGATGACTCTGTAGTCAAACAAAATTGAAGGCTAAGAAAATTATGCTTTACTTGAGTGATATTTTGTACTTCCAGAATGGATGCCGAAAGAAAAAAAATGTCATATTTCTCACACCATGGCAAATTCAGGATCTCTATTAAAATATTGCCTTATAAAATTATGAATGTAAAACTTGCATACTATAAAAATATACTAATTGATACAAGATGAACAAACAAAAATTAGATGAACTAAATTTTGAATGTAACTTAAAACCTTGTGACAAAAACAATAAAGGAGGGTTAACAATGAATTACTCCATGTTAAATCTTTTAACTTTATAAGTATTGTTAAATTTGATCTTGTTATTTTACAACAAAGATGATGGTTGTTGCAATGTAGGCAAACCTGAAATCTCGCTATATTAAAAGTTTTAAGAAACAATAATTTGTCTTTCACAATATGTGTACTATGATAAAAATTAGAGAAAGACAGAACACTTTAACAACCATAGTTTTTAGATGCACATTTCTCACCTTGTTTATCAATATACATACAACTTACCTTCAGGTTCTTTAATATTTTCTTTTTCTGTACCTAATGAAGAAATTATTTTTTCAACTGTTTCAAAATAAAGTATTATACATTATACCTAAATTTTAATTTTGTGAATTTTGTTGTTAATTTAATTTTTTTTTAAAACGTGAAGGATGGTTGTTGCTGTATAAGAATATACCAAGATCCTGTTATCATAAAAGCTAAGAAAAAGACAGAATATCTTTTTAAATGTTTTCACTATTTGTTGCATAAGAGAATTTGAGTAAAAGTACACACAGAACATCTGAACAACTACAGTTTCTAGTTTCACGTTAACCATCTTGTTTAATGATGTACATATAACCCTACCTTCCGGTTCCTTGATATTTTCTTTTTCAGTGCTCAGTGAAGGAACCATTTCTTCAGCTATTTCAAAATAAAACATTACAAGCTATATATAACTAAACAACTCCCTTTATTTATGTATATAATCAGCATGTAATGACAATAACTAAATTTACACATACCGTAACCATTCAAAAATGTAAAAATCGCTTGGAACTTTCATCATTTTAAATATCTGTTTATGAAACCAGTTAAAACCTACAGTTACGCCAGAAAGTGTTTGTATTTCTGTGTCCCAAGTGGTTTTTTGCTCATAACTTAAAAAGTATAATGATTAGGCTAATAGAAGTATAATATAAATATTATACTAGCATCTACATAAATTTTTATGTAAATTAAACGACAAATAAATTGTTTATAAACAAATAACCAAAAATAGGAGGAGCAGAAAGTGTTCGTACATTTCAGAACATGTGAAAAAAACTGATATTCCTGTAAAATTTTGTTTATTTTGGCAAATAAATTACATTATACCATTCCAGAACTGGACACTGGGTTCATAATTATTGGAATTTAGCCAGCAAAAAATTTACTTCCGGCAATTTAGCGCCGTCTCGGTCATTCTCTGCTTGATCATTATGGCAAATAGAAAATGACTGTCCAGTGATTTAAAAAAACTGAATTATTGTAAAATACAAGTCTCGTGTGTCTCTTTCTAGCATTACTACACAACTTAATGTGCTGAAACCTACTGTTCAAAGCAATAATTGCCAAGTTCAAGCTTACAGGATCAACTGCTAACCTCCCTCGTTCCAGACACCCCACCCAGAGAGAACCAAAGGAAGGTTCTCAGAAAAGTTAGTAGGAACCTTCGTTTAACACGTAATAGCATACAAAAACTGGTAAGGGAAACTGGGGTTGAAGTAAGCACCTCTACAGTTATGAACATGTCATGCTCTTCTGGGTTCAAAGCATGCCGTCCTCGTAGAACTCCATATTTAAAGCCTGTTTATTTAGAAGCATGATTGAGGTACGCAAAAAAGCATGTAAATAAACCCTTTACCTATTGGAAGAGTATTCTTTGGTCAGATGAGACTAAAATCGAGCTTTTCGGTCACAAAGATGTTCGCTATATTTTCCATAAGAAGGGGGGAATGAAATATTCCAAAGAACACCGTCCCTACAGTTAAACACGGAGGTGACTCAATCATGCTATGGGGTTCCTTCAGCTCTTCTGGTGTAGGCAACCTTCACCACGTCAACAGAATCATGAAAAAAGAAGAGTACGTTGATATATTAGGCACTTATATCAAGAACGATGCTCGGAACTCGCGGCTTGGGCGTCGTTGGATCTTCCACCATGACAATGATCCTAAGTACACATCAAAATATTGCAATCCTGGTTGCAGAGGAACCATATAAGCATTCTGGAGTAGCCATCACAGTCACCCGATCTCAACCCAATTGGAAATGTTTAACATGAGTTGAAGACTAGAGTTCATCAGCGTCATCCAAAAAACTTGCAAGAGTTGGAGGCTGTCTGTAAAGAAGAATGGAAGAAAATACCAGTTGAATACTGTCAAACAATTATGGAGGGCTATGAGGAGAGATTGCACCAAGTAATTCACATGAAAGGCTACACAACCAACCATTAAAGTAGACACACAAATACTTTCTGCCCCTCCTATGTTTGGTTATTTGTTTATAAACAGTTTATTTGTCATTCAATTTACATAAACATTTATGTAGATGTGTGTTAGTATAATATTTATTATATACTATACTTCTATTAGCCTAATCATGATACTTTTTAAGTTATGAGCAAAAAACCACTCAGGACACAGGGGTACGAACACTTTCTGTCATAACTGTATATCATTATACACTAGAGAACTGCCAAGAAGTATGGGAGATTTCAGGAAAGACCTAGTTTAGCAGGTACATCACAATAATTATTTAGTTTCTCAAAGAGATGTTATATTTTATGGTAGAGTTTAAAATAATTCCCATACAATTCTTTACAAATCTATATAAATAATATACATGTGTATGTTGTCAAGAACATTACTCTTAAATTCCTCAATCAACCGTTACAAATTTCCATTCTGTGAAGACAAATTTTAACATTTTTTTTTTTATTTTTGGAAGTTATTTGACTTTTTTTGCACCTCCTTTAACCAATATCTTCCATTTCCTGAACAAAAGTTGCTTTTTTATTCTGGGTTCCTTCTTGTTTTCAAACACAGTAAACAAATGTAGAACACTACACAAATATCACAGTGTAATCTAATAACACCAATTTCTTTCAATTTCAAAGTATGTGTTTTATCATAGCAAGGCAACTTCGGGCTATCTACTGTGTCTGCCAAGAGGAATCAAACCCATGATTTTAGTGTTGTAACTTCAGACTTACCACCGTCCCACAAGAAGACATTTCAAACTAAAAAGCTATTGGAAGCATGTAATACACCTTCGTGTGCAATCAGCTACTAGGCTATCTGTGCCAAACAAGATGTGGTGTACTACAATGGTACATGGAAATTAAGGTAAAAATACGTAAAATGTGTAAAATTAAGACGTGCCAGGAAGACCAAAGCATTAAGTTCAAACTTGCTGTCAGTCACCTGAAGTTGGCCTTTCCAGTCCTGGATTCAGGTCAAAATAAAAATTAAAACATGTAAAAGAAATCATGCTAAAACAATATATTGTCCAATAAACACCTTAAATGAAGTTAAAAAGACCAATGGCTCTTAACAATGTAAAAACATGAGTGAGGTGGCCATTATCACCTATGACACTGGCTGATGTCAAGGGCAAACCTACCTTAAAAATATGTTTAAAATGTTGTTGTCATTCTTGGTTATAATGATGGCATGATAATAAAATATGTACAATTGTGACCTGAGTGCCACACAGACCACACATTGGTACATCAGTACCAGATAAAAGGAAGTGGTAAGTTAAAAAACTGTAACCAATGCATAGTCTAGCCAAAACAACTTCCTCCCTTTGATCTTTACAGAAACAAGATGGCCAAAGAGCTAAAGAAGGCTTGATTTGAAAAAGCTTATTATTTTGTTGCTCACTCCAGATCGACTGCCAACTGGTGTATAGTTGGATTTTGATAACTGGACCATAGTCCATATATGGAACAGGGACAGTGGTGATAGAGCCAAAGCAGATGGACTTTGCTGCTCTGCCAGCTAGCTCATTCTCACAAATACCAACATGACCTGGTATCAAAACAAACTGGACAGAGATAGATGGGCCACTTTCTTTTGGATATTGATAAGAATAGAATGATAACTAACATGGAATGATGTCAGGGCCAATAGACAGCTGAGTGAATCAGTATAGATCGCACAATTCGTATATTGCATAGTTTCAATATAATTCAAGGCAAGAGAAATGGCATACAATTTGGCAGTGAACAGAGAAAGTGTAGAGGGGATTCTGTGTGCTACAATTGAACTGTAACAAACCATAGCAGAACCTACAGAGTCACCTGATTTTGAACCATCTGTATATATGGAAATGGATGGATCATTTAAAAGATGTTCAGCAAATAAAGAGCAATATTTCCAATCAGGAGTATTGGCCTTCCTTGGATGACTCAACGATAGGTCACAGTTTGGGATAGTCACTGAGGATAAAAAACACAACCCCATGTAGAATGCTGTGGTAAAGAGTGAAGTTTGGAAGCATACATAAGAGACAGTTGCAAACAGTGAATATACAGAAGGGGTTCATGGGACTCCACATACAAACTTTGGACTGGAGAACTACGAAAGGCCCCAGTGCAAAGCTGAAGCCCCTGATGGTGATAGGATCCAACATTTTCAGTGCTGAGGTTCTGGTAGAACCATAAACCATAGACCCATAGTCAAGTTTGGATCGGATAAAGGCACAATAAATTTTAATAATGGAGTATCGATCTACTCCCCAAGAGGTGGAAGAGAGGACACGGAGGATGTTCAGTGCTCTTATACATTTGATACAAAGTTGCTTGATATGGGAAATAAAGTTTAACTTACAGTCAAATATAAGAAATAAGAACTTTGTCTCATGAATGACAGGAAGTACAGCATCACCAATATGAAGTTCTGGATCTAGATGAATACCCTGTTGGTGGCAGAAATGTACACAAACAGTTTTAGAGAGAGAAAGTTGAAAACCATTTGCTGTGGTCCACTTAAGTATATGATTGATTACAGTTTGTAGCTGCTACTCAATAAACCTTATGTTTGATGACTGACATGAGATGTGGCATGTGCAATCAGTGGAAATATGATTATGATGGAATATCCAAGGAAAGTTAACATGAAAGAATAGGCAAAGGGGTTTCCAAAAATTTACAAAATAAAAACAAGAGGAAATCCTCAATATTCACAGCTCTTGAAGTTCTTTTAAAAAGTCAGGATTACAGTAAATTAATCTATGAGATTTTGGGTGTGGTTTAATCTCAAATTGGTCAAGAGATGATGGAGCTAGCTGTAAGCTAAAAGTTTGTATCTGGAAAAACTGAAAACCATTTCATGAGCTGTTATGCTGACACTAATTAGAAATTTTTTTAAGTATTATTTTTTATTGTCAAGTAAAATTGTGTTTTTTATAGCAAAGCCACATCAGGCTACCTGCTGAGCCTGCTGAGGGGAATTGAACCCCTCATTTTAGCATTGTAAATCCATAGACTTACTGCTGTACTCGCGGGAAGGGGGGAGCATAAAAGAACGACCCTCTTTGGTGAGGGATTCGAAACCCGCGACCCTGAGATTATGAGTGAAGTGCCTTAACCACTTGGCCATATCAGGCCCTAATTAGAAATGAAAAGATACTGTTTTTCACTTCTAGCTGTCTTTACATCAATCTTTAGAAACTATCTTTCAGGATATCCCAACTTCTGCTTTTTAATCAAAAGAATGTTGCATTTGTCTTGGATCTTGCTGGAAACAATTAGATCCCACCTTATTTACACATACACACACACTTAAGATGATGTTAGATTACTAATATATCATAAAATCTTCACAAAAGAACACTAGCTTGCATGTTGAAACTCAGACGTGATTATGATGTACAATGTACATCAAACAAATGCTGGTTAGTATACAATTTAAACCCATGATAGCTTATCAGTCAGTTGAAATGTAGTGAAATCAATTCAATGTAGTGATTCATAGACTCACTTTAAATAAAACACTGCTTTCTGCAATCCCCATTTCTTTTTTTCGTATTTTTGAAACCACAATAATATACCAGAACAGAAAGTCTCATTGGTATTCTCTGACTATCTTTCTCACAATGAAATTACTTAACTAAACTACATGAACATTAGTACTAATTTGCTAAAGTCTCTAGATTCAGCTAGAAAGAATTATATGGGTTGTGAAATCTCAACTTTTGTTATAAAAAAACACTTAATATACTTATTTTTGTGTCTTAGAATTTCAATATTTTTTTATTGTCCATCAGATAGTTCCATTTCATAAATGAAGTTAGTTTCGACTTTATTACTTTATTGAAATTTCTTGACACATTTCTTGGGGTACTTTGTTGATTGCAATAGTCATAACTTATGGTTAAAAATCACAAAATGGTCAAAACTGATAAAAATTTACTGATGACCCAAATCCTTATTTATCAAAATGGTGCCACCAATACCTTTACCAAGCCAAGCATTACGATTTTTTGCTAACACAGTGTTAACACTAGCATTTTAATTTATTTAGTCTTGAAGTCCCTATCACCTTATTCATCATTGAGAAAAATTGGGTTCCCTTATTTTAAAATAAAACAAAGACAGGATTTCTAATTCTATAATTTGTTACTTATTAACTGTACTAACAACTCTTCCTACACCATACTGGTTTGCCCATAATGGGTTTTCCATCTTCCACTAGGTCCTCCTCATTGGGTAATACACAATTTCGAAGATATATGGCAACATAAAATGGTTTATTTCTTATTAAGCCCAAAGCCACAGAATGGTCTGTCTGTGCTCTGCCCACCATGTGTATTTAAATTCAATTTTTCACTGAACCAACTGATGTAGGGTGGGAGGAGCAATGTCAGATCATTTCTGCCAACAATACCACAGCAAACAGTATAGATGTTGTAGCATCAAATCAAAGTAAACTGCTAACAACATATCTTAATTCTATTAAAAACTATATGATGCTATCAAGTAGTAAGTGAAAAATATAAAAGATAATTTTGGTCTGGTTCTCTGTGATGCATATAAAGCAACTGTCGAGAATTTCCGATATTATAATTTATGCATAAAAAAGTGTTACAATGTGAACACTGCAATGACATTCTTGGTTAAGATCAGTTAATAACTAAAAATTAAGTTTTTAATATATAATATTTTGTTTGCATTTTTTAAATATGATAAATTATAATAATTAATAAATGAAGATTTGATTCATCTGAATAATTAGGCATTGCCTTAATACAGAATTTGCTAAACCTAAAACAATGCTGAATTAATGTCTTGTCACAAGAAAATTCCTGTGGATTTTAAACAAACATAATTTGAGACAAAAACATTTTCAGCAAAGAAAATAAATAAGGAAACTATAAAAAACATCCAGATATGTAATTTATACTGATGTTGAGGATATAGAGATTTCTTGAAGGCAAACAGATGCTTAAGTGATAAATATATATATATATATATATAAATAGTGCAAAATGAGTGGGAACAGCAGACAGACAGAGCAGCCAAGAAAGTAAAGTCACAGGTAGTAGATATTCAGCCAAAGCAAATTAAACAAAGTTAACTGCCATAGGAACAAAAGTCCTAATGGTTAACACTGGCCTACCAATTAATAAGTTATAGGAAAATTAAAAGTTTTAAAAAGATAAGAGGTATAGTTTATTCTGTCAAAGTGAGTTATAAAGTAACTGTACCAGCACAAGTATACTCTGACAAAAGGAACAGACAATATATAAAATATAAGGACCAGACAATTACTGGAACAAATAATATGTGAACATGGTAATTCTGGCTATAATCATAAGTTAATTATTCATGGAATACTAGAGGGTTAGAAACAGAGAAAAGTAGTTCATGTTGCCAGTTGAAATTCTAAAGCAATTGAACAGGCCTAAATAGTCTTTTGAAAAGAAAACTATATATAGTGCTTATGCTATGATCTCTATAGTGTAAAATATTTGTTGTACAAACATTTAACTAGTTTGAATATATCTAAACACACACACACATTTTAAAAACAAGTAGTATGTTTGTTATTTTATTTTTGAATTTATCTCTAACAAGTCAAAGACACCTACTCTTGAAGAATCCTTAGCCCAACACCCATATTATTGAACCAATTTACTAAATACTACTATTCTATATAATTTTACAAAAGTGCAAGTCCATTCTTTTGACAACAGAGTTAGAATTATTACTTATTCTTAAATATTGAGATCTGATAAACTGGTATGGCCAATGACATCTCAAACATGCTTTCTAATTCAAATGTGTTTTAAAATTGTGTAAATGAAAGATTAAAACATTCTTAAACTCACAAGATAAAATGTGAAGAATACATTTCTTTGACATCACTTCCAGTTGTTCCTTACATAGCAACTTTAACTCCTCAATTGGACATTTCTGGAACAGAAGAAATTTAAACACTGAAAACTTTCAAATCAAATATGTCCTAATAGAATTATACAATGTTGTAGGTCATTTTTTTACTATCCAATAAAAAAATAACAATAAACTGGCAACCTGCACTTACATTTACCAATCACTTTTCCACATATTTCTGTTTAAAGTTATAACAATACAAAGTGAAATATTAGGAAAAAAAATATAGAACCATTAAAAATAACTATAACACTAAAGTTGCAAGGGATTTTGAGAAAGAAATAGTACAATTTAATTATAATAACCAAATGACACACAATGTTGCATGTTAAAAAAGAAACATTTAAGCCTTAAAATGAAATTAAAGCACATGACATAGAAAAAATATCATGCACATATAATAACAAGAATACCTTTAGTATTTGTTTCACAGAAATCAGAAATCTAAGATTTTCTCAAAAATACAACTGTTATGATGCAGTTTCTTTTTTTACTCCAACACATACACTTGTACGTACATACCTGGATGTTAATGTAGACATTTTACAAACATATTCAACATTACTTTAAAAACAGATATACATGCATGTACATTGTTGGATATTCATATAGATTTTTTACAAACATATTCAACATTACATTACCCAAATTTTCCCTCACAAATACTTTAGTGATCTTATATATTCTGATAGTCTTATAAACTATACTACACAAATAAACTTTTATACAAAAGTGATGTCATGTTTATAATACCTCTGAAAAGAAAATTTAAAAAAATTCACAAAAACATCATACACTTCCTTTTCCTATTAAAACAATATAACCACATTGTTCAAATTAATAGATTTAGGATATGTTCATGGTTTGATTTATTATTGAAGCACAGTTCAGCCCAGGTAGAAAAATATAAGTTCCCTTACATATACAGGTAATTCTGACTGTAAACCTAACTAATATTGCTCAACTTGGTGTCACATTCTGCAGTAACCAAGCAATTACTTCAATGGTGCAGCATGGCCCTCATGCACCATATGGTAAAGGTTGGTTTGAATAACAGTAGCAATCTGTCTAATATTCAATAAAGTATGATGGTTGGTGGTCACTTCACATCAATACCATTATCAAAGACAACACAAGAATTATGTTCAGAATTACGCATAATCAGTCATATAACACATATGTATATTAACTTACCAGAATAAAGTACTCACTTAAAATTACTGAAGAATATGGCAGAGTTAACCAAAACACTAAATCCAAGACAATGCTGTGTACATTGAGTTTTAAAAATCCCTAGAAAAGATGCTTCACAATATTTATTAGTAAAAGTGTTAGTGAATAAGCATTGTTTCATGTGACCAAATGCAATGAGTGGAACCTATACGACAGTCCAATAGGAGAGATTATACCAGTTTCTTATGAAAACATAACACTATTATTACTGGCATTCTTACAAATGTTTTATTTCAATAATATACATTTGTGTTGTTAGTATACTATGTTTTTGCCATAAAATATATACCGTGTTTCTCCGATTATAAGACCTAGTGTGATTTTTGGGGATAGTTTTAATATAAGCCCTACCCTTAAAATAAGCCCTCGTTAAGAGTAGCAGGAAGAGGAAAGAAATAAAAAAAAATTAATTTATTAATTAGTTTAATAGTTAGTTAATTAGTTTGTTTAAGTATTAATCAGTTAGTTTAATAGTTTAATATTAGTTTATTTTAAATGGTTAGTTTAATAGTTTTACTTTGTAACTTCATTTTTTTAATATATCAAAATAAGACATCCCCCGAAAATAAGCCCTAGTGTCATATTTTGGAGTGAAAATTAATATAAGCCCTGTCTTATTTTCGAAGAAACATGGTATGTGGAGTATCTCTTGTTTTTGAGACCTTGTTACTGCTATTTCCCATTATATCAATGATTGCAGAAGCTTCTTGAATAACAATATTCCATATTTTCTCAACATACAAAAGTGTTGGGAAAAGCTGATTATGGATGAGAATGTTTCATTCCCAAGGATCTAGAAAGATCAACATTGTAGTTTACAGAATCCCTGCATCTTTGCTACTGCAGAAAGGTCCAAGTCACCAGGACTTGAAGAGCATTTTCATTATGTCACAGGTGTTGATCTATTTTGTTTCAACTGAAACACAGTATATTTAATGTAGAATACTTACAAAATAGTGGAGCATAATTTATTACATTAATTCAGTTCAATAGAATTCATAAGTCATCTTATTTTAACCACAAATTATTAACTATAACACTTAAAACACTTTTTTTAACTTCAGTAGCAAATCTACTAAACGTTAACCTGTTATTAGGGGTCAAGCCAAACTCCTAAACTCCCATTTAATAAAGGATGTTTTTTATTGTATTATGCACACTGAATTGGAAGAATAGATCATTTATATCACACATTAAGTTGACAGTAAAATACTCAAAGGCCAACATTGAAAGAATACATACAGAATAATGAAGTACTGAAATACACCTATTTATTCTTCCCTGGTACTAACCTTTATCAAATACCCACTAATAAATACACAAAATTATTGAACTGTTTTTTTTTATCTATAATTTGGGTTTATTTTGAAAATGAACACAAAAGTACAAAAATTTAAAAAATGTATTGTAAGTTTCTACTTTATGTAAAAAATTAAGTTATTTTAGTGTTTCTATGCTTAAAATTTTCAAATGCTTTTGAAAGCATTATGAATCTCAGACTAATTCATAAAATCTTGTATAATACCTGCTTGAAATTTACTTTCTGAAATGCATTAAACATGGTTACTCGGAGGTAATTTGAAGCAAAAGTGTAAAATAATTAGTAATAATAAGATCTTCCCACTGGTGTCCATCTGTGTTTACGGTGTATGAAAAAACTGGAAATACAAACTTGAATACTGAGGTTAGCAGATATATGCCTCAAAAACATGCCTAGAAGCAGGCTTGTTTGTTTTTTTTTAACAAGATTTTCTCATTAACTGTAGGATATTGTGATGTGTACTAATAGTCCAAATTCTTTAGAGCATTTGTTGGGTAAAGATATGGATATGAATGGCTATAATTAGTCTGAATTTAGTATTTTGGTTTTTATTTTCAGAGATGATTCTAACAACATATTGTAACTAACTTTTCCTCCATCTTTACTGTAATACTGCTTTAAACTTTTCTCCCCTGGTGTCCTTTACCACACGACACCAAGTTTTGATATCTGAACTTTTATTAAATGACTTTATGTTATACCAATTAGTACAGCATAAAATCTTAAGTTACTAATCCATATGTTAATAGTATGCAAGTTCTCAGTTCCTAATTCTAAAAGAAAAAAATTTTTAAATCCTAAATTTCACTTAGTATGACACAAGTGACATTTTTTCTAACCATCTTGCCTTCTCTATTTTTTCCACCACCCCTTGACAGAGTAAGAAATTAAACATAAATTATCCACCATAGAATCATTATTTCTCAAACTTAATTTTGTAACCTTCTATTTTGTTTGATTATAGAGCTATCAATAAAAAATCAAATCCCTCCTGCCACATCCACCTGTCATATTTTCTCTTTCAGGATATGTTAACAGTCCTCTCTTACATGTAATTATATATTACATACAACCGACAGACACTGGAGGTTTTCATCTATCAAATAACATGTTGCATTACAACCTTCTGAAAAGATAACAGTTAACTTCACTAAGAGTGCAAGCAAAGTTCCAGTAAGAAACTTAATCACTACCTCAGATGAATTTTTAACAGCTCTTATTGCAGTTAGAAAGCCAAAAAAACTGAGTGGTGAGAGAGATTGTCTACATTTTACACATTATCAGTCTGTGTTCTTTGGTGCATTATTACCACTAGAATAAAAAGTAGGCTTAACTATTCCAGACAATCAATGGCAAGAAAAAAGAAGATAGAATAACCACTTTATTTCTTGTTTTCCATCTTTATTCTTTCTTTATTATAATAAAAGTAAATAAAATGAAAGAATAGGAACCTATTTTGGTTAGTTAAGGTCATATTAGGTAAAATAAATAATACAATAAAAATGTTTCACAATGCACAAGCTAAGCACATGAGCAGCATGTATGAAATGTAATTTGATAGCAATAATATCAGCTATACATGACCAGAGTTTCTCAACTTATATCAGAGATAGTAGTTAGACATGGTTCAACAGGCAATATAACAATAAAATGTAATTATTAACAGATGTATACTGTTAAGATTTTAAAGTTATTTAAAGTAAATGAAAGTTTCATGTTACAATTTTAAATCATTCTAGAAAATAAAAAGGAATAATTTAGCTTTATCTTGATTTTTTTGTGTGTGGTTATGTGGTTGGTCAAATTGACCAATTCCATTTTGAATTAGGGTAGAGAAAATAACAGATAAAATAAAAAGTTTTACTGAAAAATAAAATTAAAATGTTTATCGGAGGTTTTAGGGAAAACCAAAAGAATTCTGAAATTTTTGAGATGAGAAAAATTATTTCTAATCTTGACATAAAAATTACTTTGCACACAGATTATTCAAAACAAATACTCAATATAACACTGAACAAACCATTATTTTAGTTTATTAAAAATATTTCACTAGAAAATGACTTTTCATCTGTGAAAGACATAAGATGTTAACTAAAACACTGCCAGATTTTGTGAAGATATACACTCTATATTGAAAGTCATAATTATTAAACGTATAAAGACTAAACAAGTACAAAGAGATCATGTTGTCAGTGAAATTGACCACGCCCCTGTATCTCAGAATGGTTGGTATGGATATTAAAAACTTCTTTTGATAAGGAGAGAACAATGTTTCGACCTTCCTAGGTCATCTTCAGGCTAAGAAAGAGAGAGTTTGCAAGTGACTGTTGCTGGACAAGACTTAGGGACGAGAGTATAAACAGGTCAGGGATTGTAGGGAGCATTGCAGGTGGATGTTAGGTTATTAATTAGTATAGGTATTAAGCTCTTCCTTTATATTGGTTTAATGTTGGTGTTAGTTGCTGTATAAATAGGGCTTCTTTGATTTGGAACTTGTTTCTATTAGTTTCCCTACTTAGCATCTGGGTGTTTTTTATAGTTATTTTGTGTTTATTTGATTTGCAGTGTTCAAAAATGTGCAAAGGTGATTTTTTGTGTTCTTTGAATCTAGTTTCTATTTTTCTCCTTGTTTCTCCAATACAGAAGTTGTGGCAACTGTTACATTGTATTGTATAAATTATGTTGGTGTTGTGTTTGTCAGTGTAGTTTTAACATAGTATGGACTTTAGTTTTGTACCTGGTTTTTGAATAAACTTGGTGTTTAGTGGAATGTTAAGTTTTAAGTGTTTTCCAAATGTTGGTTATTTCTTTCACGGATGTCAGGAACATATGGTATGCAGCAATATAAGGTTTTGTAGTTTGTTGTATCTTGGGGTTTATTGTCGGTCTAGGTGTGTGCAAATAATTTTTGCCATGATTTTTTGAAGATATTTGTTGATGTTGATGAAATGTTGTTTTATTTTGTTAATTTCATCATTGATTTTATTGGGTGAGCATAGCTTTGTGGCTGTGTTTATTTGGTTTCTTACTGAGTCAAGTTTTTGTTTTACATCATGTGCTGAGTCCCAGAAAATGTATAACCCACTGTGGGTGATTTTTCCGAAAATTTCTGTTTTGAATTGTCTGTCAGTTCTAGTGATCTCGAGGTTAAGAAATGCTATATGGTTAGTTTTTTCCTCTTTACAGGTGAACTTAATATTGGGGTGTATAGAGTTAATAAGGTTAAAAAAAATAAATGTGTTCTGTAGAAGTAAATCCAGTAATTATATCATCAACATTCCTGTACCGGTATAATGGTGGGTGTAAGGCTGAATTGATCACTTGAGATTTAATCTAGTATCAAAAGTTTTGGCTATAACTGGTGACATGGGATTCCCCATAATATAGCTTTATCTTGATTTTGTGTGTGTGTGTGTGTGTGTGTGTGTTATAAGGTTAGTCAAATTGACCAATTCCATTTTGAGTTAGAGTAGACAAAATAACAGACAAAATATAAAGTTTCACTGAAAAAAAAAACGTGTGATATGTATTTAAGATGTTTTAGGGATTACAGAAAAGAAATTTAAAATTTTGAACCCCCATGGAGTTCTCACCTTATCAATAAAAGTGTTAATACCCTTACCAGCTGTTTTTTGTCATCAAGAATGACCAAACCCATGTTGCAAGAGTTAATGAAACTGGATGATACCTTTAAAATAGGTGGCAAAAGAGTTTTAAATGATGGTCCACGAATTGCACTAAACATTTCTTCTACTAGTTGTCCACTGTCATCAACATAATGTTGCAAGGGGTGCATTTCTTTTTTAAGATCAAGTTCATCACTATATACAGGTGCAAACAACTGAAAAAGAAACCATAAAAACACTGAACAAATATAATGTACAGACAAATACATGGACAAATGTGTATTTAGAATTACTTCAAAATTCAGCTCTGTCACAGTTTTCTCATGAAGCTGTTAAAACGTATTTTGAAATTATAATCTAGAGAAGTCAAACACTTAAAATAACAAATATTGATTAAAAGAAAAAGAAAAAAAAAGAATTATAGGAAGTCAAGCCACAAGTACTGCAAGGTAAAATTGACTTTAAAGTTGTCAAATTACTAAGTTTAAACAAAATCAAATATAAATGATCCATAGAACATAAATATATGTTTTTGTCAACAATAAATATAAACTGTAATGATACAGCTTGAGAATTATTTCTTTTGAAGGTTCAATTTCATACAAATATGATATTATTTGGATGACAAGTCTTGTTTTCTTATCACAAATATAAATCAATTTTACATTAGAACAACTAATTTCTTTCTTACTGCTATTGGTAAATTTTCTTCATATTTTTTGAGTAATTTTATAAAATTTATCTACAGATCTTATACACTTAACTTGAAGTAAAGTTGACTTAGAATAAGGTTTTGATTGACAAAATAAAACTTAAAAGCAGTGATGAATTTTAGAATGAAAATGAGTTATACGACTTAAAGTACTAACCTCATTCTCATTTGTTATGGCACAGAATTTCTGTTCTTCTCCTGTTTTCTTTTTCTTTACTGGTAACTCCATAACTTCTGATGCATGAAATGGACTCTTCTTCATTTTCTAACTAAAACAACACAGAGCAAGATTTTATCAGCATGTTACCAACTACTTCTTTGTATTGCAACATAGCATTTTTCATACTAGTTAAAATTTTTTAATCTAAACTTTCCTGTTAGTATCTCAATATATATATGCATCCAATATGCAAAATATTTAAAGAAAAAATATGTTCTCTTTTGGCTTCAAGTAAGTAATTCAAATGGTTGATTCTCACAAGTTTAAGCTAAAGAACAATAATATCCATAAAACTGAGGATTTTAATTGGTCCTGGTATAATTTCAAAATCTCTCTCCAGCTATGTAAGAATATGAAAAAAATTCAACTGTTGAAATATTTTATTAGAGTTGCACATGCCATATATGTAAAAAAATAAAATTATGTAAATTTTTTGCACAATGAAACATAATGGCTTATTAGGTACTTAAAGCCAAGTAATTTCAGCAACACAATTATCATCAAAATTATGTTCCAAAACTAGTTGGTTTCAGGTTACTAATAGTTTTACTGTGCCAAACCTACTTATTTTCTTCCTTTTATTTACATACACTGTGTAGTACATTCAATAAGAAATTACATTTCACGTATGTTTAAATGTAACAAAAAATAAAACTGTTAGTGACTGAAAGCCTACAAAACAGTTCACCATGAATAATACTGGAGAGAGAGTATGAACTTTTCTTCTTATGAAAATACAAACACATCCAATATTCCCTCTAATATTTTTCAATCCACATGTGGAATTAATTTTTTTCATGTACACCAGTATTAAAGCAATGAGTGGATGTGTACTATTCATTTTCTTTTTATATTTTGGGTGGAAGAGGTATTTTTGGATCACTGACTATACTGGATCATTAGGCCTCTTTGCAGTGCTACCAGACGGTTATTTGAGTTTTAGACCTATCGATTGCCAGGGCCATTAAGGCCATCAACATTGAGAATTGTCATCATTACTGAGGTTGTGCATGGCTGGAAGTGTGAAGCACTTGACTGGTTGTTGTACAACCAAGAAGCTCAGAGGGAACACTGTATACATCTATGCTGCACTTGTACCACAAATGAGGTTCTTCCAATGCTCATCTAGAAATTCAATTAAAATTCCCAAAACAGTCTAATGGCACAATGCAATGTTACACACAGAATTATAAAACAAGTATGGTGGATGACTGTCCATGATTGTTGAAATATCTCAAGAATGCATTGCATTGGTCTATGCAAATAATTTTACACTAAAAACCTTTTTATATGCTTATCAAAAAAATAACACAGTAGTATACACTGACCAGGGTTGTACAATGGGACCGATATTTTGCAAGTGTCTTAAAACCAATGCTCTACTCATCCTTACTATTACATAAGATGTACTTCTATAGCAAATATAGTTGATAAGATGGGTTTTTTAAGGAATGGTTAATTTAGACATCAACATATACAAAATATTTTAGGTATCTCTTTAGATCAGCGTTTCTTAACCCACAAGTTTCCAAAATAATGGGGGGGGGGAATGAACATGAGTATCAGTTTGAAAAGAAAATCGTTAAATGTCAGAGAAAAGCATCAGTAATCTACATTATAATTTGCTCTAATACAGCAAAGCAACTACTATTACAGTTAGCAGTAATCACAATTATTATGAAACTGTCAAGATTACACCTCTTGAAGAACATGATGTGGCAATTCAATGCCTATTTTTAAAGAGAATAAACAGAAGTTATGTGGGGTTTTTAAAGAATATCCTGGTTGCTGTAGAAATGTTAGATGCACGTATCATAAAGGCATGACCCTATGAAGTATGTTTTAGTTATGATTCTGGAAGAAACAAGGCATCACTTGCCTATATCTTTCAATATGTTCCAAACTATTATAACTCAAATATCATACCTTTCACTTTCTGTAATTAAAGATAATCTACCAGTTTTTTGTTGTTGTTTTTTTTTGTAAAATGTACCATATGATCCACGACTTTCTATAATGACTCAAAATTCTCAGTATAACTACGAGTACTGAAGTTTAATGCCACCAGCAAACTTTATTAATTTACTTGTTATGCTCTTTTTTACTGTCATTGATGTAAATAAAAAGACAAAGACTCAAACACTGAATCCTGAAGCAAACCACTTGTAACAAGAATATTGCACTCATAACTTCTGTAACTGGAATTCTCCATAAAAAAACTTTTCTTTTCCAGCAAGGTTTAGAGGCTTAGTCATATCCATAATTTTGATCACATATCTATAATAATAAAATGGCATGTTTTTGTGTCTGTGACCAAAGTAGCTCCAACAGGAAAGAACCTAGAAACCTGAAATTTTGCACCTACACAAAAGAGACCCTTATGGTGTGCATCTGGGTATAATAACTTATCCACATGCATGCATGTGCACATCTTTGTATGAGGCAAGCTACCAAAAAAAACCACATAAAAAGAAGTGGCTGTCAAAACTACAAGAGAACTTAGAAACCTGAAAATTTTCACCCATACTAAACAGACTCTGACAGTGTGCACATGGGTACTATTTCTTATCCACGTGCTTGCCTGTGTACATCTTTTTAATGCAGCAAGCAAGTAAAAAAACCACATAAAAAAGAAGTGTGTCCTGAAATTACAAACAGATACACACATGCATGTATTCATCTTTTTAACGAGGAAAGCTAGCCAAACACCATGGAGAAGAAATGGTTCTCCATATAACAAATTCAAAAATACAGAAAAACCAGTGCATTTTCATAACAATGCATTCAAACAATAGCTTCTGTCATGTTGCTTAGCAACAAATTATAATCTAATATTGTTATTAGTCATGATTTGTATGATGTCATTCAAACTTCACTTTATATAACATTTGGCATTACACAGTCATTCCGTGTTTGTCTCTGAAGAGAAAAGGACTGCCTTTCAAAAGAGCTCAGGTTAAATCGATTTCTTGAAACTACGTTTTCTTAACAGTATAAATAATTTTTCTTTTGAATATTAAATCTAAGTAATTTTGTTCTGAAATTATGTTCAAATCTGCTTCTTGATAAAGCCTTATAGAATGAACTTTATAAAAACAGAATTGGTTACTAAAGAATTATTCCTACATGGTCAAATGTTTGACCATGCAACTTAAAACATAAAATATGTATAAACTACAAAATTGAAAAAATAATTGTTGATTTAAGTTAGAGTTTCAACTGATTAAAATTCAGAAATAATTTAAGTTTAAAATTTGATTAATATTTTTACTTTCATGATAAAGTTTATGCACTTAAAATCATATTAAGAATCACTTAACTTACAAGGTTTCACAGCAACACCCTTCATAGTCCTCTTGCACTCCAGTCACTAAAACTGTAATGGGAAGACATTAAATATTCTTATTTTGAGAAATCAAGCATGACATTGTGCAACATGCGACATATAGTAACATCTATAATTATTGATAATAATGAAATTATTATCATACCTTCACAACTTATGTTTCTATGAAATAAAAACAAGTTTAAAATGTGTCTGGCTACTCTTACATGCTAAAATAGGTTCAGAATACACAAAATGGCACTGTCACCTAAACCTAACAACCAATGTGCACTTGTTTATTATATGTAGGTACCTACTCAACAGCACCACTAAAGAAATTTTTCTTGACAAAAGGATATGTCATTCAAGCCACATAGAAAGTGTTATGATGTTAGTTGTAAATAGTAAAGGTAATAAAATGTTAAAAGATATTTATACAAATACTAGCTGAATACCTATTATGTGGTAGAAAATGTTTATTTGTTTTTTGTAATTGAAGTGCATTCACAAGGTAGAACTTGCTTCTTCAGGGGCAAACTAGAATGACCATGTGAAAAACAGTGGAACAAAAAGTGAAGTTTGAGTGATGTCATGCAACCAACATGGAAATCTGGAAGCATTTTTAGTAGCTTACAATGTGTTGTCACAAGTTTCTCATTTCTGGTGCAATACTACCTGAAATACTTATAGCAATACACTGAAAACTACTAACTTCTGGATTTCCCTGATGACTTGTATGATGTCATTCAAACTTCACTTTATATAACCTTTGGCATTACACAGTCATTCCTTGTTTGTCTCTGAAGAGAAAAGGACTGCCTTTCAAAAGAGCTCAGGTTAAATCGATTTCTTGAAACTACATGTTTTCTTAACAGTATAAATAAATTTTCTTTTGAATATTAAATCTAAGTAATTTTGTTCTGAAATTATGTTAAAATCTGCTTCTTGATAAAGCCTTATAGAATGAACTTTATAAAAACAGAATTGGTTACTAAAGAATTATTCCTACATGGTCAAATGTTTGACCATGCAACTTAACTGCAATGGCAGAGCTAAAGAATTTGAGAGTGTGGTAAATGCAAATAAAAGTTTTGAATAAATATTTAAAGATATTTTACATATGTTGAAAAATATCTATAGATAATGTAACAACACCTATTGGGTTGAAAAATGTTTAAGTTGTGTTTGAAACAAACAGACAATAGTGCTTACATGTAATACGACCCAATGTCAGTTTTTATGTATGTGCTGTATTCTTTACAGTAGGTGTCTGATTTGTTGGTGATAAATTTCCACAATAAACAAACCACACACAATCCACCTGTTTTGAAATAATATATTAAAAGAAGTCAATCTTGTGTGCAAAGGTTTGTTGCAATGTTGGTTATCACATTTGCATCCAAAGCTTTAAATAACTGTTTTTTTTTTCACCAAAGTCCACATAGGATAGTTCAGTTAATTCAGAACACAATTTGGCAATTATTCTTTTTCCTTTATCTGTTATTACAACACAATCTGTAATAATTTCACTTTAAAATCACAAATGTACACTCTTTATGGCTAAACTCACAATTAAGCAATCAAAATGTATCTATCTAACAACCTATATCTAATTAGAACTAAATTTTAAATGTGTATTTATACTTATAATACTCAAAACAATAAGCAAACTTAGAAATTTTTAATAGCATTATGCAATACTACAATAGTCATCAATTCACAACAATTGAGCTACACAACATATAATTCACAAACAGTGGCATAAGTAAACTATCGGTAAACAATTGCTTCTAAAAACAACTACATTTAACACTTAGACTGTACTTAAACTATCTAAATCACAACTATTATATTAGACTTAAACAGTTATATATATAGCTTGCACCCTAATGTATTCTATAATGGTAATCATATTTTCCCAAATATTCTTTATATGACAACATTTCAGAAAAAATAAAACAAAATCCCAACCGGGATTTTAAAGAGAAGCTTCCACATGATAGTTATGTACTGTAGCCATTTTAACACCCAGTCTTTGTCATTGAATATTAACACATAATTCAAATCTCTAATTTAAAGAATCATGTTATTCCACTTCTTTCTAATACTATATGATTTTGCTCTAAACATAAGTTAATAATTTGAAAAAAAAAGTTATGGTATAAATCTCCACTCAACTTGGATCTGAACTTAGAGCTAATTTTTATAGTAAAACAAAGATAAAATTACCAACAGGTTCAGTTTGGTTTGAATTGTGCGCAAAGTTACATGAGAGCTATCTGCACTAGCCGTCCCTACTTTAGCAGTGTAAGACTAGAGGGAAGGCAGCTAGTCATCACCACCCACTACCAACTCTTGGGTTATTTTTTACCAAAAAATAGTGGAACTTACCATCATGTTATAATGCTTCCACAACTGAAGGAACAAACATGTTTGGTGTCATGGGGATCCAAACCCACAACCTTCAGATTACTTGTTTTAGATAGGATGGTTGTAATTATAAGATAATCAGAATGCAAAAAGAATAAAGCAGTAAATTTCATTTGAATTATTCTAAGTTCGAATAACAGAACCAAATCAGATCAGAGTTGATAGAATATTTTTCATATGCAATATTTAGGCTGAATTTCATTTGTTTTTACTATGCTGTTAATAAAATATAAATGCAGATAATATAAGGTTAGTTGATATTTATAATATATGTAAAATTGTTAAAAGTGTCACAAATAGTTAAGCAGAAGGCAATTTTAGCAAAACAGTCAACTAAAAAAGTGGTAATATAAAAACAGCAATTTCAATTTTTGCTTTATGTACATATTTTCGGTTTTATTTTAAATTCGACATCCTTAACCACACCTTACTAAAGTTTGCTTTTCAGTGAGATGACTAACTCTTATTAAATCACATATTTTCAGTGCAAAGATTAACTGTCATTAAATCACATATTTTACAAATTCACAGTTTTCCAAAACATCAAGTTTTATTACATCTTCCAGAGTGGAAATTTAACTGAAAATGTTGTTTTTACAGGACATACAGTAACCCTGTTAGAAGTTAATCTACAACAGATTTATCATTCAAGAACAGTTCAATACTGTTTTTGGTTTTAAATTCTAAAATAGTTATGTTGAATCTAATTTTTATTAGAATTTAGATACATGCACAGATTTAAAATGTACATTTAAACTGCATACAAACTTTTGTTTATCTGTTTACAATAAGGACAGACAACCTCTAAAAAGAACCTAAATTCATGGTAAGTTACATATATGCAGATAGACTGCACACAAAAATTAGCAGCTGCAAAGAAATGACTGGTTTGATTCTCTAACAATACAAGTAACACAAGAAAATAACTTCAAATTTAAGAAGTTTAAATTGACTGCAAAAATGGGAGACTTAAAACAATTCTAGAAGAGAGTTAGTTGAACAAAACATTAGACAACCAAAAATGGAATATGAGAAATGTGGAAATTTAACAGAACAACAAGTTTCCTGGACCAGATCTTACTTCAATTAACTTAAAATTATAAGTTGATGACAATAACCTAAACAGTGCTATGAATGAGATAAACTTATTACATCAAACAGCATGCTAGCTGTTGATAACAAAAAACAAACATAATTTTGGGCTGTTATTACAGAAATATTAAATACAAGTCTGATAAGGCTATCAATTCATTGTACAGATCACTGGTTAGGCCTCATTTGCATTCCTTACCTCAAGAACACTGAAATATTGGAAATGGCTCGAAGGATGGTTAATAGGATAATACCTGGGATGGAAAGGTTATCTTTAAAAAAGATGTTTTCTTTTGGAAAAAACAAAGATCTAAAGAATATTCAGTTGAAGTATTCATGGTTATTAAGGGTACTAATAGTCTCAATGCATCATGTTGGGTTCTTTTTAATAAAGGGTTCTTTAAAAAGGTATAAAGAGTTCTTTTTCTTTGTAAAAGGTTACCTTTAGATGTGATGGATATATACAGCAAATGTAAAGAGTTTAAGAAATTTAAATGATGACAGCTGGATATGAGGTGTTGTTTTTATCACAATGGACACTAGATAAACATAATTCACCAAAGGCACATAATTGGTATGACTGTGTATCCTGTCTATTATATTGTGACAATTAACATACTTATCCCTTGAGCCATCTGTACCAATTAACTGCTTTTATACTATTCACACATTTATTTCTGGAATTACATGTTCATGTTAACAGGAGAATGGCAGACCCACTAATAGAAGAAAATAAGTTTAAGGATTGTATACAAAAATATATTTTTTGTTTCAAAACTTTTGAGAGAAAATTAAGCTTTATATCTTTGTACAAATTTAAACAATTTAATTTCACTGAAAATCAAACTGTAATCTTTGTCAATGTTGAGTTTCAAGTGTCTACAATGGCGCCATAACAAAGTGTGTAGGGTTACATATGTGCAACATTTCTCAATGTAGCAAATCCCTTGCTGTTCTTAAATGTTAAAAGCAAAAGCTCTCTGTACCATTCCAAGTCATCAGAAAAAAATTCACATTATTAAAGTATAGACACAATAAAATATTAATAATAATTTAACAGAAACAAAAACTATAGCCTGAGCAGTTTGAAAGGTAGACCTTTCTTACCACGAGTTCTTAGTTTGTCTCCGATTAAGGAAGGGTACACATTTCAAAAATACTCAGGTTATATGGTTTTGTATTTTATTATACAATTTAATATTACTTAGTTGATTTATGTTACTTGTAATTTCAGAGAATTAAGCTGTAAATAATAAAAAAATAAAAATGAAGCAGTCTTTAGAATAGAGAAAAACAACAAATAATGTACAGAACTCGTCTTTAGAAGGAAAAAGCGCTTATCCTAGCGTTTCCAAATAAACTTATGAGATGAAACAGAAAATTTATCATGTTGATGACACTACCTATGCCACATTCAGGATCATGTTTAAGTTAAAAAAATAATATTTCAACTGGAGTACCCATAATGTCTTATACACATAATTATAATAAAATCTTAACATGAATTAAACTTTTAAAGTAATTTTTCTTCACTGTTCGTGATTGAACAAAATAATTCACAGTAGTACTACTATTATGTACTTGTACTAAATTTACACTAAATAAATTGACCAACATTTTTAGTAACGATTTATAAAAGTATAAGCATAATTAAAATTAGTTTATATTATACGCTCTCTTAATTAGTTTCATTATGAGTATATAACTCTTTGTTATATATTAAGTTCACTATAACAATGATTAACGTATTTTTAATACTGTGTATGTATTAGTATCACAGTTTAACAAGTTATACCTAAAATTGTTAATGCCATAGACCGACAGTAAGGCTTAACTACTATCAATGCATATAATTTCTCGTTACTAGTTTTACTTACAGTTAGTTTATTTTTCAGAAATGATAAGTTAATTTTAATTAAATATACTATAACACACGTTATAATTTTACTGTTAGTGTTTTACCTACAGTCTAACTACTACTAATAGCAGCAGTAATAGGATTAGTACTTGGTTGTTGAGATCACTCAGTTACTAATGCATTAACAATTACCAAGATTTCTTTCATTGATATTTATTTGCACTGATGAATGTTGAAAATAAAATTGACATCAGTTTTAACTTATTGAAAGTTATTTATCTGCTTATTAATATTATAGACTCGCACGCCTGTAATAATATAGACCTAGACCTTAGTACATCAAATTACACAAAAACTCAAATGTTCCACACCAACTTCCCGCACATATCCCGCTATCTTTCCGCTAATATAAACAAAAGCCGTGTTAATACAGGGAATGCTGGGAAGCCATCCTCTGAAGCTCATTGAATAAGAACTACGCGTCCTCACGAAGGTTGCTCACACACGCGAAGAGAGGCCCTCTGTAAGTTCAGTTTATATTTTTTATAATTATTTTTTTTATGTTTATACATGATAGCTTGTGCTGCATTAGTTTTAAAGTTTATAAAGGATTTATAATGTTAATTCTTGATTTTGTTTATTTCTGGATTAATCCAATGAAAACAATTTTTTTGTTATGTGTACTTTCTATGCGAGAGTTAAAAGTTAAGAACGAACTCAAACTCAAAGCTCGTTCTCCTTTGCTTGTTCGTGTTTCATATCTCGACGTTTGGTCAGTAGAGGCCAATTACTCACATAAGGTGGGAGCTGACAGAAAGATGGAAGGTATCCAATAATTTGGTTGTAGGCATAAATGAAAACAAAAGTTATTGTTATTTTTTAAATAACAGAATAAGTAATGATTATTTTCAATACACCTATTTATATTTCATAAGTGATTATATATGGGATTTCTTTTTACTTTTAGGGAAAGAAGTAAAGTATGCAAATGATGTAATCACAATACACTCACGAGCAGTCCACGAAGAAGTAATGGGTATGTAATTTATATATAGTAATATGTAACGTATGATATATACTATTGTTTCATTTCAAAGACACGGTGTAACATTAACAAATCATTCAACTAAAAATTATAATGTAACTAGTGCGTGTTTGCCCAGATTATAGAAAAATTAAGCAATATGCTTTATCAAGAGGAATCTGTTTACAAACTAATTCATATGAGTAATTTTATGAGTGAAATAAACAAACACATAGAAACATATAAAATAGAAGAAGAAACAAACAAAAATACAATAAATTATAAATATGAAAAGACAACAAGCAGGAAAACAGGTTACTTTTCCATGCTTCCATATTTTAGAGGTTAAACCATGTAAGAAGCCCCTTAAAATCCTGTGTTAGTGTTTGTGAAAAAAATCGCTTTATAAAATAAGTAGTTAAAAAAAGAACTGGAAATTTAATGGCCATTAACATGCACAAATAACACAAAAATACATTTAAACAGAAATTGGTAATATTTAAAAAACAAATAGAAATAATTACACAACTAAGAAAATAAAAATAAATTATATGTAGAAATTATATATTAAATTATGTGGCTCTCTTTGCTTAATTCTGTACATTATACTTTAAATATTGAGCTTTCTTGAGGATTTCAACTGATACAAAACTCAGAGGACTGACAGCTTCAAGGAGTTCATTGAAGAAACTCATTTAAGAGAAAGTATTCAGAGTTGAACTTTTGAGACCATTGCAAGATATATTGTAAGGAAGAAATCAGAACATTAAGTGTTTGGTGTAGTTAAAAATATCTGTTGTACATGGTAACATATATGTGTGTGTGTGTGTATATATATATATAAAATGTGTGTGTGTGTATATATGTATAGTGTAGTGACACAAGTAATCTAAATTATGTGACAATGAACCACTTTATCATTATTGTTACATACACTCCCCTTTGTTTTATTTGTAATTCATATTAGGGGTACATGTATATGGATATCTTGCTATACATATGTAATATATTTATGAACTTGCATAATCAAAATGCATATATTACCTCTTGTAAAACATTCAATTTTATAGATTTCTTATACAAGCAGAAGTTAAAACAGAATGCACTGAATATTTTAAATATATTATAGCTTACAAAATATATGTGATTTATTGAATAAATAAAAGAGAGATGTAAATACCATTGTGTGCTTACAATTTGGTGTAGAATTATATACATATATGTATCTTTTTGTATGGTGTCTTGTATATGTAGTAAAATTAACCTAAAATTTAATCTTTAAAAGAAGAAATATAGAATGTATAATGCATGCAATTCTTGTACAATTTGCAAATGTATTAAAGTAAGCCTTAACTCACTTGAATTTTTATGCATACTGTTTATGTTATTGTGTTTCAGAAGAGCTTCCTTTCACAGTGTAAAATTTTCTTGTATAGCATGCAGCTGTAATTGCTTTATTTTTTCCAGTAATTACGGTATTATGCTTATAAATGATGCTTACATTGTTTACTTATTATACTTTCAGCATGAAGCCAAGTTCAAATTATAATATTTTCAGCATTTAAAATTACTGAAACTCTGTTATATTTCAATCAAAACAACTGCAAGATATGAAACTATTTAAATAAGATTATTGTAAAATATTTACTACTAACTTCACATGTGTTTTATGAGAAACTTCCTTTAGTTGATAATATTATAGATGATAAATATTACAATAAAAAACTAGAGGTCTTTCAAAATATATTATTCTACTAGTTGTTTACAATCAAGAATAACAGGAAATAGTTGTATTTGAAGTTTAATTTAAAATATTAACATTTCTTATAGGGTTTGAAAGAAGATACTATGTTGAAGATACAATGTTGAAGCATGTGGATTATATTTTTTTTTGAAAATTAAGACAAAAGAAACTTTTGATGAAAACCATACTCCTAGGAATTTAATTTTCTAAACTTAAGAATGAATCCAAAGGAACTTCTTGGAATAGAAAATTCTGATATCATTACCAACAGTGCATTGGATATTCAGGAAATATTTGCAAATAGTAATAGAGATATAGAAGAAGATATTCAAGGAGTCTCAGAAGATGATGATGATGTAACTAGCTTGGAACCACCAACAGAAACTACGAGTAATGAAGAAGGACCAAAGCTTAAGAAAAGACGCAAACAGAGCAATCCAGTTAAATACCCAACAACCTTTATAAGAGATGAAAATATGATAGAATATTCAAGTGAAGAGACTTTAAAAGTAAAGGAAAAAAGAGATTTTCCCATTTCAATAAATGAACCACTAGTGGAAAAAATAGAATTGAAATGCTTCCATTGTAGTCAGAATTTTGAGACAAAAGAGTCATTGCATTTTCATAATACTAATGCACATCCTAAAGAGCTAAGTAACATCAATAATGGTAAGGAACCAGATAAAAGTACATTACTTAATTTTCAAAGAACTAATTATTCAGAAGCTACAAATTTTTCTTCTTTTAAAAATTTTGAAAATATTTTTTTACCTCTAGGCACTGCTAATAGCTCCGCTCAAGAAAACAATTTAAGTAAAGATTCATTAATGCTATTTTCCAGAATTCCACCTCTGATACCTATTTCTCATGCTGAAGTCAGTATGACAAATAATTTACCTAATAGTGCATTGACCATGTTTCAAAATCCAATTAATCCATATTTCTTTCCAGTTCTACCTCAGACTCAGGGACAAAATATGACCATTGATATGACCAATGGGAAGTTAGGTTCTGCAGGTATCAGAATTTTCAATCAAGAAGCTTTTTGTGACATTTGCCAAAAGGAATTCTGTAATAAGTATTTTCTGAAGACACATAAAGCTAATAAACATGGAATTTATTCTACTGATATAATTCCCAGCTGTCATTATGGAGGTACCCTCTTTGCTCAAAGTTTGAGTAATGAATTATCTTTACCTCCTCGTATGTTATTGAAACCTTCTACAACTGCATCAAGCTCTTCTCAAGGTATAATGAATATTGAGGCTTATTGTGAATTCTGTCAGAAAGAGTTTTGTAATAAATATTTCCTAAAAAAACACAAGTTTAAAGCACATGGAATTGGCAAACCAAGTCAAGCAGACATGACTAATGAAAGCTACTTTGATGCCAAATTTATATCACCTGTATCATCAACTCCTAACTCTCCTGGAAGTAATTTGGTAGTTGAGAAAACAAGCAAAACTTTAGAAGTAAAGCCTTTGGAGCCAATATCAGATGACCTAATGTCAATCAACTTTTCAAAGGATATTCCTGCTATCCAAGCTGAAAAGAAGACTACTGTATCCATAGGATTCCCTGCTTCACAAGATGATTCAGTTGTCACTACCAAACCTAAAGAACCATTAGAGTCTAAGAAGAATAGAGAAATTTCAAAAGAACTAGAGACCAGCAGTGTTGGTAGTTTTGGTGAGATTGGCAGTAAAAATTTGTGTAACAACTATTTTTTTCATGAAAGTAATCAGAGGAAAAATATAATTAATGCTTCGGGTTTGGAAAGTAAATCTTTGGAACTAGGAAATACATTTTCTGAGAGTTCTGTTGAAACTTTCAAAATTGAGAAAAAGGATGATATTGTGGAAAAATCACTTTTAGAAAACAAAATTGAAAAAGAGTATAATGAGTCTATTATTGAATGGACAAATAATGTGTCCAACATTTCTTCTGTTCTTAAAATACCTCGTTTTCATGTTTCTAATATTTTGAGCTCATCTCAAGACATCATGAATGAGGAAACTTATTGTCAATTATGTCAAAAAGAATTTTGTAACAAGTATTTTCTTAAAAAACACAAGTTTAAAAAGCATGGGATAGGAGATCCAATTCATGAAAATCTGACTGCTAGAAGCTATTGTGATGCCAAATTTGCATCATCTGAATCATCTTCTCCTAGCTCTCCTATAAATAGCCTGACAGTTGAGAAAATAAATAAGACTTTAGAGATAAAGCCAATAGAACCTAAATCAAATATATTAATATCCTACAACATCCCACATGGTGCTAAGGTGGACAAAACTGAACAACAAATTGCAGTATCAGCAGACTTACATAGCCCACAAGTTGACTCAGTTATGTCTACCACTCTAGGCTCATCAGATTATCATGATAACTTTATTTCTGTCCCCAGTTCTAAAGCTTATTCAGAGTGTGAAAGAGATAAAGTACCATTTACCAATGAAAAATTAAAAGAAATAGGAGTCATCAATGTTGATGCTTTTTGTGAGATCTGCTGTAAAGAATTTTGCAACAAATATTTTCTTCGTACTCACAGGAAAAAGAAACATGGGATTAAATTTTCAGATGTTGAGAAAATATCAATGCAACTAGAAAATTCAGCTTCTAAAAGCCCTAGTCTCTGTGAAACATTTTCAAGTGAGAAAAAAGATTCTCTTGAAAAAGGATCAGTTATTGAAAACAACATCACAGAATGTTATAATGATAACACTGGACAAGAAGCTGACATGTCAACAATATCTTCTCTTCTTAAGATACCTCAGTTTCACGCTTCTAGCAGTATAAATTCTGATCCTGGAACTGTGAAAGCCCAACACCAAAGTAGTTTGGTTAATCTTGATAAGAGGCCAGCACAAATACAGAAAGGAAATATCTCTAAATCAAAAGAAGAAATTACTAATTTAAGTTATGAAATGCTTCATGCAATGACTGGAAATTCAAATAGTTTTAAAAATGGTGCTTATGAAGAATATTACAATCAAAGTATCAACAATGACCCAGTTATTAATGAAGTCATTAGAAATGTTAATGTTAAAAAAGAATTATGTGGAGCAAATAAAAACCACAATCCTTCAGTGTCTAATTCTTCTTTCAAATCCCCTTCCAATACTTCTTCAATTACAGGTATTATATCTCATTCTGGTATTCTTGATAAAAGTATTTTGCCTCCAAATATGCAAAACCAAAACCTCTCTTTTGCCATAAATGATAAGAGTGAGAATCTGCAATCAGGAAGTACATGTGGAAAAACTGCTGTTCAAGAATCACTTCACCTGCCAGAAATTAATAACATCTCTTCTTCAAATGCAGTTGCACCCAAGAAACACACTAAAAGCAATTACTGTAATGCTTGTAACAAAGAGCTATGCAACAAGTACTTTATGAAGACTCACATGTTAAAGATGCATGGCATTGATCTAACTGAGCAGCCCACAGAGGCAGCCAAAATAAGTACCATTGGAGGAGTGACTTGTGATGTGTGCCAAAAGGAGCTGTGCAGCAAATATTTTCTTAAAGTTCACAAACAGAACACCCATGGTATCTATGAAGAACCATCACCCAAGGAAATGAAAGAAATACCATCAAACAAAACTTTCAAAAAAGACATTCCTTGTAGCATGGAAACCTGTCCTCTATGTGACATAAAATTTAAGGACACCAAGTGTCTGAAGTTGCATATTCTTAATGACCACAACAATACTCCTAAAGAAAGTTTACTTTTTCTTCAAAACAGAACATCAAACTGTATGGAAAATGTATGTAGCTATTGTGGAAAGTCCTTTGATGATCAGGTTGATCTTCAAGTCCATATTATTAAGGATCACCATTTCAAAACTGGAAAATGTTTTAAAGAGTCAGCCACCTTATTGAATCCATATAGTGACCTTAAAATGAATGATAGTATAGTATTCACAAGCAAGAAAGGGTGTGACAATGAGATACTGTTGGGGAAAAAAAAGGAACATTCAACAGAAGCAAAAGCCTATCATTATAACTTATCTTCTGTGTGCAGCTCTAATTATCATCATGTCAATAAGGAGAAACATTTATTAACTAGAAACGAAGCATTAGGGAAATATGTATGCATAATTTGTCATTGTTCTTTCCAGAACCATCAGTCTTTACAGCATCACCTTCTTAATCATGTTTCACATGAATATTCCAAACTTGAGGACAAAAACACCAGTGTGACAGATTATTGGAATTATCCAGTGTCACATGCAAACATGAAAGATTGTGTTGGTAGCAATACAAAGAATGCAAGTTACAAAATTCAGTGTACTCAGCACCAAATGTCCAAATCAAAGAAGTATAGGTGTAGCAAATGTAACAAGAAATTTAGTTCCAAAGAACATTGCTTGTGTCACATTTATTCAGCTCACAATAGAAAAAAATATTATGTGGGTTTTCCCAAGTTCTTGAAAAGGCATAAATTCGACATGCTTCTGTATAAAGCAAGAGTTAGAAAAGTATCTATGGCATCTATGAATAGTAAATGTAAAAAAATTACAGATGTTACCAACAGAGACAAGTGTAAACCATCAATAACAGTAGAAAGTACATCAGTAAGTCAAGATTCTGGGATAAAAAAGACAGAAAATAAACTTGGAACCCAATCAATAAATGGAGATGATAAATTTGTTCCTAATGAATCAAATGTGGAAAAGAAAACGTCTGATGAAGTTCCTCTTACCTATGCTATGCCCCAGAAGCTTCAAGCTGGAACTTTTATCATGCAACCTTTCTTTTTGGCTCAACCACAAGCTGAAGGAGTGACCAAAGAAGAAAATTTTGTACCCTCACTTGTTTATCTTCCAGTTTGTCAGAAAGTTTCTCATCCAATGACAATGGCTTTCTCTTTGACCCCAGCATAAGGTAATTTTACAAAGAAAGCAAATCAAATCATTGAACTGTTATGTAGTGACTCTTTTCTTCTGAAATCAAAAAAAAAGTGTGCATTTTAATAATATTTAGTTATTCGTTTTTGTTACGTGTGACAAGTGAATGTGATTTTCCTCAGGTGATAAAATTTGAAATCAAAATATTGTTGGACTTTTCAAAGTCTTTTATCAGATAACCTATTATATTACTAAAGCACTACGGGTATATGTTTATTAATTTTTCTTAGTTAATTGAAGAGCCTATTCAGATTTTTAAACAGAACTGGATCGCTTACCTTCAATTTTCAGAAGATGTATAAAGTGTCACATGGGTATTATTATGGAAGTGTTCATCATTTCCGTTGCTAGCCCGTTGTGGATCTGATGTGGGAAAAAAGAAAGGATCAACTATCTCAACTACAAGTTTCATGTTTCCACGAGTATTCACAAGGTATTTAATTATATCAGATATGCATAAGCTTCAAAACTGAGAAACTAATTTACAAATGATGTAGATTGTATATTTGATTGAGTGATTGATTTCTTAAAAGCTTTGATCATTTATTGAAACCACATTCAATTTAGTTGCGTATCAGACGAGGATGCAGACCAAAGGTTGTTTGTTTTTTTTATTTCCTCGTACGGTATCTCAGTTGTGTATAAATGAAAACGCAATTAATATTATGATATCGTATTATTTTATTGTAATTATTAATTACACGAAATAAGCACGATTTTTCTCAAGCCAGTGAGTGACAAGCGATTATGTTAAATTATATTGTGTATGTCTCATATCGTCCTTTTGTGTCTCTCATTTCATCAAGTATTATTTACTTCGTGATAATTAATTCTCATCTTTGTAAGTAAACACGTAATAATTTTTAGATAACTACATTCGTGATGGCTGTGACAGCATTAGCTAATTTTCAGTTGCATTGTTTTAAATACTCGTAGGTCTTTTAACATTCACTACGTAGCAAAAAATATCTCGCAGATAGTCTTATTGACAGAAACAGACACCAGGAGTTGATTTACCGGATAAGGACAAAAGGGGAGATTTTCTTTTTTTCGCTCTTAAGATATAATTATGCGTAAACAATAATCGCTTCTGAAACTATAAAAAATGGTGAAATTTTCACATTAACCCTTTTGGTTTGGTAAATGAACTTTAAAGTGTTAATAAATAAAAATTCGTTCAGCTATAAAAAAATTCAATTTACGCCCTTTGATTTATTTCACAAATTGAGCCTAGTCGTTTCAGTGAAATAGCGTATTTAAAGTTTTACTTGAAACGGTTGTGTTTTATTTTGCTTACAGTCTCTGAGGCATGCATATCTGGCCATACATATTCGATAAATTTTATAGAACTAGACACTTTATACAACTATTTTATAATGAAAATTTTTGGCTTTTATTTATAATCCAGTCAACCTTCGAAACCGCCGTTCATTGAGGTGTGTACGTATACATAAAAATCTTCAAAAGCAAATAGTCCCTTAGCATGAATAGCATAATGACGCAACCGCTGGACGTACACTCAGCTCGCATGCCTATTATTAACCACTTGTTAAAGTTTATACATTAAAAACTTTATTTATATATAAATATATATTTCCACAAAAAAAAGCCCTACTGCAGTAAGTCGAATAAGTAATAAATTACGGTCGTCTAATTTTTCTATCCTCTGCAATCCGATATCACGAAGGTAAACAAGGTTAAATCACCCTGTCTTTTGCTGTTAAGGCATAACAATGAGTTTTTAGAAAGGATTCGGAGCAGATGTAAGATTTCATTAGCTCATTGTTTAATTTCTGTAGTGCATATTGTTGTATAGAAAATATAATAATACTAGAAATAAACGACCTTATAACACTTAACATTTTGTAAAATCAGTTGCTTTAGTGAACGTTCGTGAAAAAGCTGTAAATCGAAATGTTCCGTGCCTAATTAAATAACATTTTTTTAGTGTTATAAGATCGTATATTTTCAGTATTAAGACTTGGTTAAGTACGTACCAAAAAGAAGTGTAGATTTAGGTTGAGCCCTGTTCATGATCGCTGACCGTAATGTATGCTTTTATGGAAAACATCCATATAGTTTGATATGTTAAACGTCTGAACGTTGTGAAATACAGAAATGAGTGTTGTTCTCAAATCTAATTAGTTAAATTCCCTGTAATTTCCTACTCGTACAACACACTATACGATAAATAAAACTGCGTTTTTTTTTTAATGAGCATACTATAGACAGATTGTTAAAATAGGCTTAGCATAAAGCGATAATTTTATTTGTCGTATTTTTATCAGTTCGTATTCTTTTACCTGTTATTAATTTTGTAGGAAATGAAGTACAAAACTTAATTTATGATTCTTCTTCGTTTTCCTTATATTATCTTTGTACATAAACTGTAAATTTAAATATATGTTTTTATTCTATGCGGCAGACCCATTTGGAATTATCGCTTAATCCAGACATAAGTCTTTCTTCAAAGAAAAGCTATTATAACACATACAGGAAAATACCTCTTTCTAAAAGTCGTATAGGTAGTAATTTCGAAACAATTCCAATATTTTCCATTTCTATTTGAATAGAAGTTTTATTGACACTTTTTGAAATATAATGGGTTAAGCAGTAACAACATAAAAGTAATTATAACCTCCAGACATTGACTTGAATGTATATCATAAATATATGTTTTAAGTTGAAGTGTTTGAAAACGTTTATGAAAACTCACAGGGGAAAAAAATAAAAAATCAGAAGTGCATCGCACTGTGCTTCAGTAAACGATAAGTAACTAGCTGTACATACACGACTGACTAAGTGGTAGTAGCACACAACGTATCATAAATTGCATTATTATATCAAATTGGCCTTATGAATTTTAATACATAATGGATATCTATTTCGAATTGTATAATCCCTTCGAATTTTGTGTCGCTTTAGAAATTATACAAAGCCCATATGAATATTTATGTTTTACCGATATTGTTTATGAATAATTATAAATATATAATCTTATTGTTTTTTGTTTGACTTTGGTTTAAGCACAAAACTATACAGTGGGCTATTTGTGCTCTGCCCATTACGGGTATGAAAACCCAGTTTGTAGCGTTATATGTCCGCAGACATACCGATGTGCTGCTAGGGGCTAATCTTATTGTGATCTTATTGAACGTACGTAATAACGTATATATATCAACATTCAAAATACCGCCGTGATCGAAATGTCGTATGTTTATATTTTAGGCTTCGGCAAGTTGGTAGCGTTTTCGCTATATACATATAAAACCATAAAATATTCAAGTCATAAACCAAAACACATTAACATGAAATATAAAATATATATATATATAGTTTCTCGAAATGCGTGTACCAAAAAGAAAATTGAATAGCATGCGCGTTGTTTGAGAAACAACAAAAGTCAAAGAAAAATGTCTTCTAAAGGCTTGTAAGTTTACATGTCTCATATTATTATCCATAAACATTCTGTTTCAGCATTCAAATTCTAAGAACATATTTTCTAACAGCTGCAGAGATGGATAAGACAGCATGACGAATGTAAAGTGTCGGATCCTCATGATCTTCAGGTTTGTTATGCTAAACTTTTGTTTTCAAAAAGCTTCAGAGATAAAAATCCGAAGGGATATAATCGGAGGAAACTGCTCAGGATTTGTCATTTTGCTTAAAATCAACGTCAGTTCTGAAGTCTGCGAGGCTCGGCATGGCCAGGTGGTTCCTGAGTTGCCATTTTACTTTAAGACAACGTCAGTTCTGAAGTCTGCGAGGCGAGGCATGGCCAGGTGGTTCCTGAGTTGTCATTTTACTTTAAAACAACGTCAGTTCTGAAGTCTGCGAGGCGAGGCATGGCCAGGTGGTTCCTGAGTTGTAATTTTACTTTAAAACAACGTCAGTTCTGAAGTCTGCGAGGCTCGGCATGGCCAGGTGGTTCCTGAGTTGTCATTTTACTTAAAAACAACGTCAGTTCTGAAGTCTGCGAGGCTCTGCATGGCCAGGTGGTTCCTGAGTTGTCATTTTACTTAAAAACAACGTCATTTATGAAGTCTGCGTGGCTCACCATGGCCAGGTGGTTAGGGTGCTTGACTCGTAATCTGAGGGTCGCAGGTACGAATCCCCATCGCACCAAACATGCTCGCCCTTTCAGCCGTTGGAGCGTTATAATGTTACAGTCAATCTTACTTTTCGTTGGTAAAAGAGATGTTGAAGAGTAAGCGGTGGGTGATGATGACTAGCTGCCTTCCCTCTAATCTTACATTACTAAATTATGGATGGCTAGCGCAGATAGTCCTCATGTAGCTTTGCGCGAAAATCAAAATAAACAAACAAACAATCTGAAATAAAACACATTCATACATAAATAAATAATAATAATTGACTCAAATAAAACTTACAAGCCTTCAAAAAATATTTTGTTTTGAATTTTGTTGTTATCTTGTATAATAAATAGATATTCAGTTTTCTTTTTGGTGGATTTTTTTTGAGACACCTTATATAACCATAAATACATACATTTGTGTGCGTGTGCGCGCATGCGCCTATAAACTTGGTCAGCCAAATTTGGTTCAAAAATGGAAGACAATATAGTTGATCATATCTGTATGAGGAAGATGTTTTTGTTCTGACGTTGCCTGCTAATCTAGAAATTTTCAAAGACTATCAGCTATTCCATTGCACGTATATATGTATTTTGACATACAAACCAGTTGGTGTTCCTTAAAACACACTTAAAGCATTACGCTTATGACGTTTTAAAGAGGTCTTTAGATTTACACACAATTCCAGCTCAAACATGGTTTGCCAGAACAATTTTCACATGAATTATCTGTTCCTGGTCTTTGTTATACACTTTCAAGATGTACGTGCTGCACCCCCCCCTGTGAAACGGACATAAGCATTCGTCAACCATTTGGTTTTAAAAGTACAATTGACATTTACGAAACGAACCAACGACTTCTGTCCATTATGTTTCTCACTAGGGGGTGATACAATGATTAGAATCTTTCCCACAATACTTTTCGAGGCCCTTGGGGAGTCCTTTTTCATTTCTGTGAAGATTTTGAGAACGAAATTCCTCATCCACTGAAACATCTGCCATTATTTCTATGACAGTTTGTGTGTACGTATGTATTTAGTTCGCAAAACACGTAAACAGTAACTGCTAAATGTGCCACGCTTTTTTCCACCTTTTTCACACTAAAAAATTATGATTTCGCTTGTTGTAATGCTTGTTTGTTTGTTTTGGAATTTTGCACAAAGCTACTCGAGGGCTATCTGTGCTAGCCGTCCCTAATTTAGCAGTGTAAGACTAGAGGGAAGGCAGCTAGTCATCACCACCCACCGCCAACTCTTGGGCTACTGTTTTACCAACGAATAGTGGGATTGACCGTCACATTATACACCCCCACGGCTGGGAGGGCGAGCATGTTTAGCGCGATCCCGCGACCCTCGGATTACGAGTCGCACGCCTTACGCGCTTGGCCATGCCAGGCCATTGTTGTAATGCTTCATAATCATTTCTATTTGCTTCACTATTCGAAAATGCAATATAACTGGCTGTCAGTGATGTTGACGTGCTCGTATTATTTTTTAAAATAAGGTGTTTATTTTCTTTTGACCCTCAGATATTTACATCAAAAAGTGCTGATATAAGTTCTGTAAGTTAGAAAGAAAATTTAATACTAATGTCAGTTGAAACTTCAAAATAAAGATATCTTATTTTAAATGGCTCAGGAGTAAGTCTAAAACTTATAATGCTAAATGGCCCGGCATGACCAGGTGGGTTGAGGCGTTCAAATCCCCGTCGCACCATACATGCTCGCCCTTTCAGCCGTGAGGGGCGTTATAATGTGACAGTCAATCCCACTATTCGTTGGTAAAAGAATTGGCGGTGGGTGGTGATGACTAGCTGCCTTCCCTCTAGTCTTACACTGCTAAATTAGGGACGGCAAGCGCAGATAGCCCTTGTGTAGCTTTGCGCGAAATTCAAAAAACAAAGTCTCACACTAAAACTGTTAGTGTCATTTGATTTAGGTAAAATAGAAATTATATGAATTGGTACTTAACTGCACATCAAAAGCCTACATAAAAACACGTGTATGTCCAAAAGATCCGAGGTTGTTGAATTTATTTCTTAAGTAACCGAACTTTTATCATTGTGATTGGCAAATGAAGAAACAATGAATCTGTGATGAAAAATTATTGTTGGCGAATTGTAATTGTTTTTGTTGGGTTTTTCCCCATGTATGTGAGAAAGATTTGTTTGAAGGGGGGGGGGAATTTCCAACACATTTAAATTGTTTTTTTCAACTGGTATAAACAAAAACAGATAAAGATAAACATAAACTTATTTATATTTATATTTTTCAAACGTCTCGCCATCTCCACATGTTTCTTCTGCTGTTTTTCTATCTTCTATTTTTATGTTACTGACTAAAAATCGAAATACATTAAACAATCGTTTTTGTTATGATAAGTAAGAAATTGCCAAAACTGCTAAAATTGACCATGGTTTTACTCACACAACTGAATGTTTTAATTCAGTAGTGTCTTTCGCTGGGGCAGCAGAAATTCTACGGATCTACAGTTCTAAAATCAGGTGTTAGATCCCCTAGGTAGACACAGCAGATAGCCCGATGTAGTATTATTAAACGCCAGTAATCGTGGCTTATGACTGGGTTCAATATAATTTAAAGAGTTTCAGTGGCACAGCGCCATCATCGGTGCTATAGTCTTCAGCATTTTGTTTTTTGTTGTTGTTTTTTACTGGACATATAGGGAATGTTACAGTATATTGTACTATTTTATCTTTTTAGGTTCGTAAGCTTATTGGGAAACACATAATATTTACCGCAGTGTAAACAATAACTATTTGTAAATGTAATTTTTTTAATGAAGAAAACGAGAACATTGGAGAGTAATTATAAATTTTTAACGTTCATATAAAAATATTTTAAGTGTATTTATAATTCGGCCCCCCAATGGCTAACCGGTATGTCTGCGGACTTACAACGCTAAGAACCAGGTTTCGATACCCGTGGTGGGCAGAGCACAGATAGCCCGTTGTGTAACTTTGTGCTTAATTAAAAACAACAACAAAAAAAAACACTTTATTATTCGATCTTCGTGTTTGAGTCGTTGTTGGTTGATAAGGACTTGCATTGCGTTATTAATAAAGGTCACAGAGCGCCTGATGCCTCATTTTTATGTTTTATTGCTAATATACATACATTTATTTGTTATCTTTCTCCAGATGTTATGATCAGTGTTAGTACGCCACTCTAAAAACATTTCAGCATAACAGTTGAGATTACAGAAATGGCTTCTTTATAAACGTGAAGTTTTATTATTGTTTACAAGAATTGGTAAAATTCCGTGTTACATCCCAAGTACTTCGCGGAATGTTCTCCTCCTATTTCTTTCAAATACCAATTTCTAAAGCCAAAAAGAAAAAAAGTTGATTCTGCTGCACCTATCGGTGCAGTATTGACGAATGTCTTTTGAGAATGATGTTCAAGTATTACGCCACAGATAAACTGTCTAGCCGACCAGATTTTGTCCAGTAACCATGGCAACATAGTGCATCACTGTGAAGTGAAGCCTGCACGCTGTCAACAGTCGCTGTCACATCTTAGGTTAGTGGAAGGTCCAGTTCTTATGGGATCTCTATCAGACAACTTGCTCCAGACAATAGGAAATCGATATTTCCCACCTTACATGTCTTTCCTTTCTACGGTTATGCTTCAAATATTCTTGGATTTTTTTAATGACGCTAATTACCTAGTTCTAGTTGTATTAATGACGTCTCCACTTGAAAACATATATCGTTTTCCTCTTCATCCATTTTTTTTTTCGTGTATCTCTCTTCTCCATGTAGTCCTTCTCAAACTGTACATGTCTTACTTATTCTAAATTATCATTGAATAACCATTTTAAGTTGATATACAAGTACATTTTTTCGTAAGTGGCGTTTATAATAACATCTCACAGAAAATGTATTATTCTAATGAAGCATATTTTTGTTATTGTAATTAGATTATACTTAATTATGAAGCTCATATAAAAGATGTTTGAAAGATGAATGAACATACACGCTGTAAACGTTAAAACAAAGTTATTTACTGTAGCATGTTTTGTTATATACGAATCTTGAAAACAATTAGGCTTAAGAAGAAGACTTATGTCCTATACACTTCATTTAGGCTTAAAACACAAAAGATACCGGTCTCCACATGGACAGGTGGTTAAAGCACTCGACTCGTTATCTGAGGGTGACGGATTCGAATCCTTTGACCTTACCACTAAATATTTTTTTTATTACCTCGATTGGTGTTCACAAGAAATATACTTTTGAGAGGGGCCCGGCATGGCCAGGTGGGTTAAGGCATTTGACTCGTAATCCGAGGGTCGTGGGTTCGAATCCCTGTCGCACCAAATATGCTCGCTCTTTCAGCCGTCGGGTTGTCATAATGTAATATCAATCCCACTATTCATTGGTAAAAGAGTAGCCCCAGAGTCGTCGGTGGATGGTGATGACTAGTTGCCTTTTCTACAGTCTTACCCTGCTAAATTAGGGACGGCTAGCGCAGATATCCCTCGTGTAGCTTTGCGCGAAGTTCATAAAACAAACAAACGAAGGTTACCAAATAGTTTTATTTATTTTTTTCAACTACTAGTTTCATATTTTTTTCCAGGTTTTTCTATTTGACCATTAATTGTGTTTTATTTCCAAATTACGTATTTTAGAAACAACATGGTGGATAATTTGGTGTGCCTTTTGGTGGCGTTTATTTTCTTCAGATATTTGTTTTAGTCACGAGATAGTTTCAACACAAATTGCACGTTTTCCCTTGCTACTTTTTAAAGGGAAACGGTATTTAAAGAACAAGCTGTGTTGTTTAACTTCAGTTATTGAGACATGTGGAGATAAATGTTCACGCTTCATACACCAGAGAATTTCCCACCCCCGTACACTCAAGCCAGAATGAGTAGACGAATGCATTACATTGTAGACGTTACATTGCATTCGTTTCTTATTGTTGTGGTTTTATTAGTGATATTCTACTGCGCACGAGAAAATCAACACGCCGTTGAAGATAATACATAAGCGACACCACTTCCTATAGTTGTGTATTAGCATTGGAAGGTAATAAGCAAATCTTGTTCGTAAACATTTTCGGCCCTTCTTTTTTTTTTATTTTTTCTTCCTCCCACCTCAGTGGCTCGGCAAGAAGTCTAAGGCCTTATAACGCTAAAAATCGGGTTTTGATATTGCGACGGGCAGGCTAAATACAGTTCGCTGTGTAGCTTTGACCTTATCAATATTTTTTTTTCTCACCTCGATTGGTGTTCACAAGAAGTATACTTTTGAGATGGGCCCGGCATGGCCAGGTGGGTTAAGGCGTTCCACTCGTAATCCGAGGGTCGTTGGTTCGAATCCCTGTCGCACCAAACATGCTCGCTCTTTCAACCGTGTGGGCGTTATAATATGACGGTCAATCCTACTGTTCGTTGGTAAAAGAGTAGCCCAAGAGTTAGCGGTGGGTGGTGATGACTAGCTGCCTTCCCTCTAGTCTTACACTGCAAAATTAGGGACGGCTAGCGGAGATAGCCCTCTGTAGCTTTGCGCGAAATTCAAAAATAAACTTTTGAGAGATGATGCCGTTTAACACACACTTCGGACACTGCCCAAGTTTATTAAATACTGCTGTTTCAAATGTGTCAACTGTTCAGGTGGTAATGCTTATCAATGTAACAGAATGCTACATGCGATATTGTTTTTGAGATAAAAAATGTTTCTTTTTATCGACAACAAAATTACACATCCGTTTCAAACATTTCAGCTACGTGTAGTATGTGGATGGTGGTGATGCTTAATTTATTTATATTTTTATAATGGAAATTATTAAACCTAACAAAGTGTATTTTGGAAACTTAATATATATATATATATATATATATATATATATTTTACAATGTTTGTGAATCATGAGGCTTAATTAATCTAAAAGGCAACGCCAGGGTTCTGTTTACTACATGTTTCTTGGAAACATAAAAACATAATTTGTTTTATTTCTCTGTAAAAATCAATGAAAATGCCTTAATAACTACTCGTTCGTTGTTTTTTTATTTCCAGCCCACAAAATTATTTTTCATCTCTGCGATCGATAACGTGCTTCCATTAAAACACGTGGCTTTTAACTACACTTTTAAAGCTTCAGTGAGATTACAGTATGCAAGTATCGACATAGATTTAATCTTCAGAAAATAACGTCATAAATTATTAGGTACGCGCAAGCATGAAGGGGGGATGTTTATGAGGGGGGAGTTAATGTTGTGTTGCAATGTTAGTTTTGAAAGTAAAGAAAGTAAAACATATAGATATATATATATTATCGCTAAGAACGTCGTTGTGCGTTTGTAAGTTGTATGTTTAAAATTATTACCATGGCGGTTTCAGCATTGCCAAACAGTTTTGTTGATGTAACCTGCCACGTGCTCCACCAATTAATTGCCCTATACAATATTTTGATTATTAATGAAAATATTACATAAAAACGATAAGTAGACAAAGAAATGAACAGTGTGTGAAAACATTATTTTTCCTATTTTCGATTGAATAAATATAATTCGAGGTGCTGTTTAGTTTTATACAAGTGCGCATAGGGCAGGAGTGTAGCGGGTGAGATCGTCCCCGCTAAAAATAAAATAAAATTATATGCAAATATAATATTTAAAAGGTATGAATAATTTCTAGTGAAAATTATAATTTGTTTTGAGGTGCATACGCCCTTTGTCATTCATTTCCTTTAGAAGTAGCATCTCCCGTTCTGAGATACATGTCCCCTTTATACGTCCCTATAGTTTCCGTGTAAATCGCGTTTTACGTCCCGACAGTTTACGTGTGAATCGCGTGTTTTCTCGTACTTTTCTTCCTTTTTTTTTTTTTTTAAACTTTGCTTGTTTTGAACTTTATCGTTTTTAGGATTTGGTTCTGTGCTGGTTCTTATAACATTAAGTTTATCTAGGTGTATTTTCTATGTTTATGACTTTATTTAACCACAAATCTTAACAATGGGTTAACTGCCACGGTATCCAACATAGTGGTTTGACTGTTCAATTTAGCGTTATAAGACTCTAAGCTTATCGCTAAACCGCCGGAGTGGTGTTGGGGGGGTTCAAACACATTTCTCCTCCATATAATAACACTGGCAAAATCAGTGAATCGTAAATCCACATTAAATTTTGTTCGGTTAGTGCTTTTAGCAAAGGGTCGATAGCAATTGAAGCAAAATATATACAAATTTTAACATTTCGTGTACGTTAACAGATGTTGACATTATTGGATTAACATCCTGAAACTCCATACACTGTGTAAAAATCGGAGCATCTAACTCTTCTATATATATATATATATACTTGAATTGTACTATTAAAGCTGGAATATATAATTAGTTATATCGTATGACTTATCCAGTCACCAGCAAAGAAGAAGATGTATCCGGTTTTTTCATTTAGCTAGTTTTCCAAGTGATGTAACAGTTTGATATGACGCTTTACTGTTATTCATTCAGAAACTACCAACACTGTTAGGTCTGAGGATGTTTATTATTTGTGAAATACGTAATAATATATAAAACGGCGCTCTTCTATTAAGATATCGGACAGTGTTAATGCCCTGTTCACGAATCCACAATAATTAAATGGCTTAATAATGTATGATCTGATATGTTCAGATGGTTAGGGTGGTGAACTCGCAACCTGAGAGTCACGGGTTCAATTCCCCGTCCAACCAAACATGCTTGCCCTTTTAGCTGGGGGAACGTTATGAATCGATAGTCAATCCCACTATTCGTTGATAAAAAGTAGCCTAAGAGTTGGAAGCGGGTGGTGATGACTGTTTGTCTTCCCTCTGGGCTTTCATTGCTGAAGTAAGGACGGCTAGCGCAGGTAAACCTTGCGTAACTGTGCGCGAACTTCCAAACTATGGTTCCCCAAGACATTTTAAAACTTCAATCAGTAATTACGGTCAATACACATAGTTTCGAGATGTATAGCTGTTAGCATGCGGGAGTGTAGAGCCCAGACTCTTGCTTACTCTTACTTTGAGGCTGTGAGTGCGTGATAAAAGTGACGGTCAAATCCTACTCTTTGGTCCGATAAGAGTAGCCAAAGAGCCGGTGACGAGTGGTGTTTACTAATTGACTTTTCTTTTAAGTTAGGGACAACTAGCGCAAACAAACAAACAGTCCACATGTTTTGTGTACCCTCTTTTTTATCACTCACAGTTGAATTTCCTAATGTAAGTTTTGTTTGTTTTTTTGCATTACACATGATACTACGGAATGATGAAACCCACAGTTTAGTTTCATTTGTAACCTTTCTCACTCTACAAGTATTGGAAGTATTTCATAGAACTATGTACTATATATTTAAGCGGAATAACTCATTGATGAATCTGTTTTATCATTTTTCAGGTGTTTTGCGAACATCGTTTTTTCTTTCTAGAACCTCTGAGTCTGTTTTATTCAAATTGTTTGCCTTTGAATGTCTTGATTATATATTTGTGTTAATATGTAACATTGGCTTATTTTCATTTTTCTTATTTCATGTGTGTGGTCAGTGATGATCTAAGACTCGAAGTAAAAGCAGGACTTTTTTTTTTCTTCTTCGGGGTATTGTGAAGAAAAAGCATTTTTTTTCTTTACAAGCGTTAAGTAAAAGTTACGCTTACAGATTGGTGAAAAAATTGCGCACCTGCACCCTTATCCATAGTTCCCTTAGTTATTCTGTCCAAATCATTTATAGCCCTTCTAATTCTGCACAGAAAGTCTTCTCGCCAATCAACTCAATAAAACCTTCTTCCGTATCATTTATAATTTGTTGTTGCCATGGTAACTGATGTTGGCTGGATTTTGAACTCGCCCTTATTTTAGCGTTTGTGCACAAGTCCAAAGATTCATGCCTCAGTAGACAGATATACGTATAGATTCTTACTTACACACGTAACTCTATATAAACACACAGTAACTAGTCTGTTATAATTTTCCGTAGAACCAGGACTAAAGTGGAACTCCATACTACAGAATAAGAAATTAACTACAAATAAAACGAGTGAAAGTTGCATAACGTAATTGTCGTCACGATAAGTTTGAATTTTTGTTTTTTATAATGTGTTTTTTTTTTGACCTGTTATTTGTGGTTGCGTCAAGACATTTTTAACGTCTTCGGTCATCCTTAAAATAAAAAATCAGAAATTTTGTTTCTGACTCTTTCTGTAGACCATTAACCAAAATAACATTTGTTTTCTGTGATGTTATTGTCTGGTCGACCGTTTCAAATTTCGGAAAATAATCAGTGTTCTTTGTCAAAAAAAAACAAAATGTCTTTCCACGTGTGACGTTCAAAAGTAACCACTTATGTTTTCTGATGTTAAAATTAACTGTGAAATAAGGGGTCAAATAATTCAAACTTACCTTTGTATTAACAGTAACTAGTTATTCCTAGTCATAGAAAGAAGCACGTGCTATGATTAGGCAATGGGAACTCTTGCGGGGAGGGGGGTATGGCAGTAACTGTGCCAGCCTAAAATAGTTGATTACAATGTGGTGATTTTACTTAATAGTACATATTTATACATATATGACTGTCTGTACTTGTATATAAACGTTCAATGGTATTGTATGTTCTGTTTCGAGAATATTCCTAGTATCTGAAGGACTGTCATGTTCATTATAGTGGTGAAAACGTCTATGTGGTAGTTAAATTTTTTTTTTTAGTTTGTTGTAGAAACTTTTGTCGCATACTGCTCATCCTGTAATGGAATCCCCACGTACCATTACAGCTCGTTATATGTATTGAAATGAAACTTGTATTATCATATGATAGATTAACCAGCCACGTGAGTCAGGCTTTTATTAAACGCATTTGAGCTACTCGAGAATTAAGTCAAGTTTTAATTTTTCGGGATGTGAATGAGTAATTACTGAATTATTAATTAATTACTGTAGTTTTTATTGTTTATACTTTCCAAGTTACGTGTAACCTGTGTGATAAATATTATAAATATCCTCAGGATTAACTGGTGATTTGTATTTAAAGAAAGAGTTAAAAAAAATGTTACATTTCACCTTTATAATTCACCTTGTATTATAGTTTTGTACAAGTCTGTGTTTATCTATAGTGAAAAGTCCAAGGGTAGCCAAGTTTTAGGTTTACACCTTGTCAAAGACCAGTTTTTTGGTTTTTTTCACTTTGTAATATTTTAAACGTATCAGTTGAAGGTCAATAATTACGTAACGTGATTACACAACTTTACTTATTACAAATGTTTGTATTCATTGCATGCATGTTGGAGTGATTAATTCAAAGTGATTGATAAGGTTGAATACTTTGAAAAGGCACATATTATAGAAATATAATTTTAGTTAAAACTGTTGATTTGTAGGGTTGTACCTCAGACAAAATGTTAGCGTAGTACTAGTCACTGTAGTGTTGTTCTAGAGACTTTCAAGGTAGCTAGGAATGATAGAAAGAGATAAGTATATTAGGGTACTTTAGGATCTATTATATTCAAATGTTGGAGTGGTCAGAACTGTTAGGAAAGTGAAAGGATATTGAATTAATAGAATCGCCTTTTCTCCTACCTCGCTGACAAGTTACCACGAAGGCAATGCTTTCTTTGCCTCTGAGGAGCTATTTTTATATGCTGTTATATTTTGTGGCACAAAAGCATTGCAGCGTGGACCAAATCCATCCGTCAAATCAGGAGTGATACAAGCAAAAATCAAAACTTTAGATTTTGTGTACACACACGTTTATGTATACATGATATTATAACATTAAATATTTATTTATTTCTCTAGTCCATCATTTTATGTATATTTATTGCAGTGATGTTTCCTGTTGAAAACGTCCGTTATTGTATGCACTATTTTTGTACTCTCTACTTGACATTTAGGAGTATTACATTTTTTGAGAGTATTGTAACTTCTTGCACTTTAACTGCTGTGGTTCTTCATGTGAAGTTGAAATTTGATTTGTTCTTTTTTCATATGTATTTGTAACACTTTTTGAGCATGTATTAGTTTGTATTGTTTACCCACATTAAAGTTATACTTACCATGATTGGTGTTTGATTAAACGGTTGTTGCAGCCAAGGGACAAATACATCTGTTCATGACTCAGTCGTCGTACTTTTTCAAACGTCTCAGTTTGATGCTAAACTGGAATCAAAGATGTACAAACTGAGCACATTGCAAGGTCTGTTTCATAAGCTGTTATAGATTTTGAGCCTTGTAATTAAATTATCCTAGTAAATTACAAGTACTACGTGAGTAACTGAATTATCCCAGTAAATTACAAGTACTACGTGAGTAACTGAATTATCCCAGTAAATTACAAGTACTACGTGAGTAACTGAATTATCCCAGTAAATTACAAGTACTACGTGAGTAACTGAATTATCCCAGTAAATTACTAGTACTACGTGAGTAACTGAATTATCCCAGTAAATTACTAGTACTACGTGAGTAACTGAATTATCCCAGTAAATTACTAGTACTACGTGAGTAACTGAATTATCCCAGTAAATTACAAGTACTACGTGAGTAACTGAATTATCCCAGTAAATTACAAGTACTACGTGAGTAACTGAATTATCCCAGTAAATTACTAGTACTACGTGAGTAACTGAATTATCACAGTAAATTACAAGTACTACGTGAGTAACTGAATTATCACAGTAAATTACTAGTACTACGTGAGTAACTGAATTATCCCAGTAAATTACTAGTACTACGCGAGTAACTGAATTATCCCAGTAAATTACTAGTATTACGTGAGTAACTGAATTATCCCAGTAAATTACTAGTACTACGTGAGTAACTGAATTATCCCAGTAAATTACAAGTACTACGTGAGTAACTGAATTATCCCAGTAAATTACAAGTACTACGTGAGTAACTGAATTATCCCAGTAAATTACAAGTACTACGTGAGTAACTGAATTATCCCAGTAAATTACTAGTACTACGTGAGTAACTGAATTATCCCAGTAAATTACAAGTACTACGTGAGTAACTGAATTATCCCAGTAAATTACAAGTACTACGTGAGTAACTGAATTATCCCAGTAAATTACAAGTACTACGTGAGTAACTGAATTATCACAGTAAATTACTAGTACTACGTGAGTAACTGAATTATCACAGTAAATTACTAGTACTACGTGAGTAACTGAATTATCCCAGTAAATTACTAGTACTACGCGAGTAACTGAATTATCCCAGTAAATTACAAGTACTACGTGAGTAACTGAATTATCCCAGTAAATTACAAGTACTACGTGAGTAACTGAATTATCCCAGTAAATTACTAGTATTACGTGAGTAACTGAATTATCCCAGTAAATTACTAGTACTACGTGAGTAACTGAATTATCCTAGTAAATTACAAGTACTACGTGAGTAACTGAATTATCCCAGTAAATTACTAGTACTACGTGAGTAACTGAATTATCCCAGTAAATTACAAGTACTACGTGAGTAACTGAATTATCCCAGTAAATTACTAGCACTACGTGAGTAACTGAATTATCCCAGTAAATTACTAGTACTACGTGAGTAACTAAATTATCCCACTAAATTACAAGTACTACGTAAGGTTTGACGAGATTATTTATTATCCGGCGCATCTTTTAAATACATTTACTAATCTAATAAGAACCCCCTGCTAGTTGATAATTAATTAACAATTATTTTCAATTCATTAAAACCATTACTAGGTGATTTTACTCATGTAATAGGACACCCCCCCCACTAGCTGCTAAGTAACTATGTTCATCTATTAATAACTCTCACCCAGTTGTACAGTGATACATCTGTGGACTTATACTACTAGAAACCTGGTTTCGATACCCGTAGTGGGCAGAGTACACATAACCATTTGTGTAGCTTTGTGCTTAATAACAAACAACAAAATTATATTAATAGAATCCTTTACCAGATGATTGTACTCTCCTAATTAAACAGTCCTATATTTGTCGCTAAGTGATTATATTATCCCAGAGGGAGCCTTTCTTACTAGGTACCAGTTGATTTTACTCATCTCGTGGGAACCCCTAATAGCGAAAAAGAGTAATATTTTAAGTTTAAAATTTACCCACCAGATAAGCAACTTAGTTATTTTAAAGTTGCAGTTAGAGCATTTCTTACACCGAAAATACCTTTACACCACCTAGAAAACAAAATGGTTAAAAGTGTTGATATTCAGTGTAGTTTATTTTAGAAAAAATATATATTTCATGACCTGCTTCACAATTTTCGTGACATAATAACATGTATTAGTCATTTTAAAAAGGCAGAAAAAATGAATCTGAATATAGTAAAGTTTGTACCAGTGATGGCTGTTGGTTTCTGTTCGAATAAAGGCTTGTGTTAAAACTATTGATTCACTATTTAATTACAGCCTAACTTCGAGTTGACTTGAGTCAAAATTTTAAATGTACGTGTAGAGACCGCCTTCTATAGATTGTGAAACATACGTCCCGAAGGAGAAATAATGAACTTCATTTGTTTTCTTGGCAGCTTACAACTCGTAACAATCAAACGTATTTGAAACAGCAGGTCACCGGGTGAACTGGTGAAAGTAGTGGAATCTATTATTTATTCCAAAACTAGAAAATTGTTTAAGTTTATTCTGTTTAATTATTTAGAATGATACCAAGTACACTGGAACTTGGAATAATGGTGCCATTATTATTTAATTATTAAACAATTGTCAATCTTTATCAACTTATTAACATATTACTTGAGACTGCTTAGTGTTTTTTTTTTTATTTTTTAGAGTCCATGTTAACTTTAAAATGGAAAATCAAAACTAAGTTTCAATGATTCCAGCTCTTCCAAATATTATGTACTGTAGTTCTACGTAAAATATGTTTAATCTTTTCATTGTTTCCAATTGATTTTTGTAATGTATTTTGATTTCAAATGGCGCATTGTTTTACGATTGCATTGTGTGCAATGAAGTTATCTTTTACAAAATGTTGCTAAACATATTTGTATCGACTGTGAACACTTTATAAATGAAAGTAACTGATCTATACTTAATCACTATTTTAACGTGTTTGACTACTATGTAACGTTACCACCGTGCGAGTCATACTTTGATGTAAACAAGCGTTTTTAATGTATAATTTTAAGTTTGTTTTAAAAGTTTTCTAATAAAGTTTATAGTATATATAACTAGAGTAAATGTCACATAGCTGTAAAAGGTGTTAATTATACATATTGGTGGCCTGCTGTCTCATTAATTAACAATTTAATCCTGAAGCTTATATTTGTGATATAAGAACAGTCTTAAGGCCTTAAACTGTACATAGAAATAAACCTCTCAGGTGAGGCTACAGAAGTGCCAAGGCCTAAGACAGTAATCGAACTTTATAATACATTCTATTGAACATAGCACTTAAAAGAGATAACAGTCTTAAGTTTTGTGTGATTTTTGTATGATGTTAATCAAAAGAGAAATTTCAAGTTCACAATGTATAATTTTGTAATCTTGTGGTATATGAACTAAAACTGTTCCTTAACAAATTGTGTAAACTTTTCTTCTCTTTCTGCGTTTTAAAGTTAGCTTCGTATTGAACACAACTACTTGTGTTACTGTAACATTGTTGTTTATTTAACGTGAAAGTTTCTCCTATTTCTTGACAAAAAATCTTTCAATCTGCAACTGTTTTTGAACTCCATGTGTTTGTCATCTGTTCTAGCATCGTATTCATCGTGTTCTGTTGTGTGAACTGTGGTAACAATGGAATAATTTGTTTGCTAATCAAATAAAATATATAAACCAAAACAAAATGTGTTCATGTCGTTCTTTCCGTGAATGAATTAAGTTAAATGATCACAACTCTGTTAAATATCTAGATTTTTATGACCTTAATACAATTAATTTTAACCCTGAATATGACATGCATCCGTAGTCCAAAGAACCCCCGAACTGTACAGAATGGACAAAAAGTTTGTTCCCCACTTATTCATTGCTCATGTAACAATTTAGTTTTTCGCGTTTTAGTAATGGTTGTGGCAAAGGAACGATATGAAACAACTTTGAAACAAAAAGATCACCCCTAATATATTAAGGAGAATGTTACGTCGCACATGGAGACCTATCATTCTGGCCCGGAGTGGTCAGATGGTTAAAGCACTAGACTCGTAATTTGAGGGTCCCAGGTTCGAATCCACATCGTACCAAACATGCTCGCCCTTTCAGCTGTGGGAGTGTTATAATGTAATGGTTAATCCCACTATTCGTTGGTAAAAGATTAGCCCAACAGTTGGTAGTGGGTGGTGATGACTAGCTGCCTTCTCTCTGATCTTACACTGTTAAATTAGGAGCAGATAGCCCCCTCGTGTAGCTTTGGGCGAAATTCAAAAACACACAAACCTACTTCTATGTCGTGAAAATGAAAATCAATAGGCTATCTTTATTAGAAGGTGAAGAAGCCGCCTAGACTTTTTTGCCCATCCTGTAATAAGGAGTTGTTCATATGATTGCATTGTCCGGAATGACGTTGAGTTTGTACAAAATCAAATATGGAGCCTATTTTTGTTAGAAATATAAAATACAACACACATTCTACAATTAAAATGAAAAATTCCAGGTTTGGTATTTACTTTTTTTCTTCCTAAGAAACTGCGTATTCATTAATAAGTTAGTTCGTGTTATAAATTGATTATTTAACTATTATCATTAGCTCAATCAGAAAACTAAATTTTATTTGAAAGCGTAATTACGCCATTAAAAGCATGTTTGACAGAAACCTAAAACGTATTTTTCTAACATCATAAAACGATATTGTATAACCTAAGTGCTTTCGAAAGGTGGACCTTTCTACTTCAGAGACAAACTGAGAATTTAATTGCAACGTTTAAGCTGAAAATACTTGTTTTGTAATTATTCTGAAAACAAAATCTTTTTGATGATATGCTCGGGGAAACACCAAACCTGTATATACGTTTGGGGGGGGTGGAGAAATCCTTTCATGAAGTTTGATGCGGTATCGTATTCACAAAGCAGAAATTACCAGCAACTCTTTTGGCTCGCTCTATACGTTTTCTAGGGAAAACGCGTATAGATAATATTACAAAACAAAACGAAAAAACAACAAAAATACACACGCACACACAAAACGTAATTCATTGAAACACCCCAACGAAAAGAAAACTATCGTATTAAAAGTAAGACTCGAGGAAGTATGGAACAAAAACGAGACGTGATTACTCGAAAAATAAAGAAATGCGAAGTACAAGTAATCCGAAACGTGCCTGGTTCGATTTTAGTGAGTAAATCTCCATTAAAAGGTATCTCTGGTATTAACCTAGACTCTTTGCTTTCCTTCTGTCTCAAGAAAAAAGAAAGGGGGGTAAGTGAAACTGTATCACACTTTTTACAGCGAATAGGAAACATCAAACTTAAAATTCGTAAAACTAGATCCTTAATATATCAACGTTTGGACATTCTTAGGACCGAGAAAGAAAACAAAACCTTAAATCACAAAAACAATAAATTTGATAAATGTGTTTCTGCTGTATAAAGAATAATGTGTTATAAATAAATCAGATATAGCGCGTAAATGATTTTGTTTGAAGTTTTTAATAGACGGAAAACTATCTTTCAAGATTGCTTTTTCTCATGTTAAGTCTGTACGACTTTAAACGAGAAAGAAGTTTACAAAGATACCCGAGTGAAAAGAAATGAAACACAATTGTTCTCCATTTTTCTAAGAAAATAATTAAACCTTTGGTAGGAAATACTTATTACTACTGTTTCCATGCTTTCATTTCGTATTGATTAGAACACGTTTTTGAAATTAAGAAAAATATATAATTTTATTTGTCGATTTGTTCAAAATAAATCAATATTAGAATCTATTGAAACGTTTTTTTAGTTTTATTTTGGAATAGTTCGATTTGTATACTGAGGTAATACTAAAACGAATTGTAAATTGATGTTAGGGAATTAACTAGGTTAAAAAACTGGTCATAAGAATTGTCGCCAACTTTACTACAATAACTTACTTTTAAGTCAAATAGAGTTTATATCTAACTACCTTATAGCCCATCAAAAACAACGGTGTAAGTTCTAACACCCCAAACCCATAGTACACCCTAAGCTATATTTCGTAGTGAATTGAAATAAATAAATTTAGCGAAATCAAGCTTGACCAATAAAGAGACAGACAAGTGCAGTTGAAACAGCCAATCGTCGGTTTGCTCCTTTTTAAACCAATCAAAACTAAGACCACTCAATAAGTGAATTCGTGGCGTATTCATAGAATAATTATTGGTTAAAAACAACTTCTAAAATATATTTTGAAAAAGCTAGTGCGTTTTGGTAACACAAGATTCCAACAATGGATTTTATGTCGTGTGGCTCAGCAACAGAAGGATAACAATATTGTTCGTAGTTCATATACGGAAGGTATGAAATGAAATTTATTGACAACAAAACTGGGAAAGTATTTGTTGATTTCTTAAATTTAAAGTGTCTGTTGACTAAAGAGGTTTTATTATTACTACTAACAATGTTGGTGATATAACAGAAAATAACTTAATACCGAAACGATTTAAAACTAATTCGATATTTCTACTTTCATGATAAAGTTTATGTCCGTGGCTTTATCAATTTTACTTACTTTATTCTAATTATACCAATACTCACTACACTAACAAGGTTTTACGGATCCCTTGCATCCCCGTCATTAAAATCATAGTGGGCAAACAGTAATTGACCTATCAGGTCATCCATTAAGTAATGTCCAATTTTAGATTCAGAAAAAGAGAAAGGATTTCAAACACTTTTAATGTTATTTAATCAATAATATATGTTCCATTATTATTAATTACTTCATTCCAACGGTTCACAAGCTTCTAAATGCCATTTCTATAAAATTCTTAGGGTTTGGAGGAAAAGAATGTAGAGAGGGTAGTTTTGACATCTTAATATGTTCCAAGCTCTTTTCCATTAAGGTAGTTCTGCAAACTTCGGAATAGGTGATAATCAGGAGGGGCAAGGTCTGAAGTATAGGGAGGATGTGGTTCCCAGTCTAGCTCTTCAATCTTGACTGGTGTGATCCTTGCTGTATGGGGCCGTGCATTATCCTTGTGTAACACAACACCATTATGATTGATCAAAGCAGGCCTCTTTTCTTTCAGTGCAACATTCAAGCGCTTTAACTCTTGACAGTAGAAGTCTGATATATTCGTTACATTAAATGGTAGCAACACTGAAAGTGGATCACACCAACAATATCCCACCAAACACTTAACAACACTTTCCTAGGTTGGAGGTCCATTTTGTGCTATGATTTAGCCAGTTTATTTGCACTGAGCTATTGTCTGTGGCGCTTAATATTTTTATAATATATCCATTTTTCATCTCCAGTCACTAACCTTCCAAAAAAAGGTGAGTTACGTTCCCGAGAGTGCAGAAAAGTGCAAATGTCCACTCTTGCTTAAAAGTTGCCTTTTGTCAAATCATAGGGACTCATTTTCCAAGTTTTGACACTGTTCAAGCTGTTGCAGATGACGGTAAACTGTTGTATTGGTTGAATTAAGCTTCTGTGCTAGTTCTTCAACTGTTGCAGCACAATTTTCTTCAAGTGCAGCCAGCAGCAAATCATCATTAAACTCAACAGGACGACCTGAGCGTGGCTTATCACTTAAGCTGTGGTCACCTGATCTGAATTTCTGAAACCACCTTCGACCTTTTCTTGCATTGAGAGACTCCGCACCATAAACATCTTAAACGTTTCGTGTAGTGTCTGCTGCACTATTGTATCTTTCAAACTCATAAGGCATTATATGCCTAATGTGCTTCTCAGACACATCCATCTTCATATGGGTTTATTTGATTAATGATCTAAAAAAGTGGAGTTAGATTAGTTTCTTTTATTTATATGGACATTTTTATATATGTCCTACTACATGTTTTAGTCATTAAAGTCTTCTACAAAGACAGAAATGATGATGCACTCTCTGTATTAAATTTTCGGACAATACTTATGGGATGGCCTGATATTTTATATGAATAAGTGCATTTTGGTCTTCATATTGGTTAGATATTTTTACACAGTACAGTATTAACAACAAATATTTTCATTTTATGAAGTAATTACAAACCGTTTATTTAAAATTCTGGTAGTTTCAGTTATCGTTATAGTTAAATGAGTGATATGTAGCTATGGATACGTGTTAAAAAGTATATTAACTTTTCTTTTAAAATAACTTTATAGAAGCGCATCTAAATATATTCAAAATCGTAGAACTGTCAAGCTTGTACTATGGATAATAAAAAGAAATCGCCAACTGGTCAGCGGTAAGTTTACATATGTAACGTTAAAATAGGGAGCTCGATTCCCCATGTTTTAAGAACACAGGTTGCCTATGAAGTATCTACACGATAAGGTAAGACAACAATAGAGAAAAGCTTTTGATGTTTTTCGCATCAAACGACTCAAGAAATGGCTTATCTTTATAAAATCGGCGTGTGTCACGTCACGTCATCCTTGATTTCTCTAATATAATAAAAACTAGGCCAGGTGGTTAAGGCACTCGACAAGTAATCCGAGGGTCGCAGGTTCGAATCTCCTTCACACCAAACATGCTCGTCCTTTCAGCCGTGAGGGCGTTACAATGCGACGGTCAATCTCACTATTCGTTGGTAAAAGAGTAGCTCAAGAGTTGGCGGTGGATGGTGATGACTAGCTGCCTTCCCTCTAGTCTTACACTGCTAAATTATAGATGGCTAGCGCAGATTGCCCTCGTGTAGCTTTGCGCGAAATTCAAAACAAACCAAATTATAAAAACTTAAATGCATTTATCCAAATAGAACAATTCCATTACTGTCTGCCTATTGAGATTTTAGTGTCGGGGTGAAAGGGGACCATGAAACGTTATAAGTGTAGTGAGTGTTGGTATGTTAAACCCAAAGTAAAGATGAAGTGTGTGATCACCTAGCCTGGAGCCAAGTGCACAACACGTATCCCGAAAAAAAACACAAACTATTCAATTTTAAACTTAAATTGTTTATGAATCAAGCTACTTTTGTTATATCACCAACGGTTTTAATACAAAACCTCCATAATCAACAGAGACACAAAATTAAGAAATCAACAAATATTATTCCAGTTTTGTTGTCTATACATTTCAATTTATACTTTCAGTACATGGACAACGAACAATAATAGGTTATACTTTTATTGCTAAGCAACATGACATAAAAGCCATTGTTCGAACTTAGTGTTACCAAAACGCATCGGTTTTTCTCTATATTAGAAGTTATTAACCTAACTTATTATTACCGATAATTATTCTATGAATACATCACAAGTTCATTGCAAAATTGAACTTAATTTTGATCGACTCACAAAGGAATTTACCGAAGTTTAGCTGCTTTGACAGCACTTTTCTGTCTCTTCGCTGATCAAGCAAGATTTCGTAAAATTTATTTGTTCAAGTTAGCTGTGAAACGTGAGGTAGTATATAAAGTATTAGGTGGAGAGTAATGCTTGTTGTGTCATTTTTGTCGGGCTATGCAATAGTACTTAATATTTCTTGATAAAATAGTATTATTGCCACGTAATTGGACTCTATGAGTTACATAAATTGCACCTTTTTATATAGTTTCATCTGTATAACACTAGTTTTCCATAATATTTTTATAAGTAAAATATTTTAGTGAGCAAAGAAGCGGTTCAAAAACCTAAATAAAACGATGTACACGCATGATCTTCCTAGTTTGGCCCGGCATGGCCGAGCGTGTTAAGGCGAGCGACTCGTAATCTGAGGGTCGCGGATTCGCATCCCCGTCGCGCCAAACATGCTCGCCCTTTCAGCCGTGGGGGCGTTATAATGTTACGGTCACTACCACTAGTCGTTGGTAAAAGAGTAGCCCAAGAGTTGGCGGTGGGTGGTGATGACTAGCTGCCTTCCCTCTAGTCTTACACTACTGAATTCGGGACGGTTAGCACAGATAGCCCTCGAGTAGCTTTGTGCGAAATTCAAAACAAACAAACAAACAAACAAACAAACAATCTTCCTAGTTTAATAATATTTCTTATTATTTGTCAAAGTAAAGTTGAAGTTTTGCCAACAGTCACAAAAAATAACAAATAAATATATTCTTTTTTATTTTTTTGTTTTTTTAAATAAAAATTACGAAGAATATTTTTGTTAATTGTCTACCTCAATTCTGTCCACTTAGGGAAATGGAACTCTGGATTTTTGTTAATGAGGGATTCGTTAATGTGAGGGGAAACCAGCATTAAAAAAACAAGTTTCGCTATTTAATTACGTTATCTGTGTTTCTTTATTTGTTTAAAATCTCAAAACTTGCACAATTGTTTATCTGAGCCTCACCCAATGCAGGGATCAAACCCCGAAAGTTAGCAGTATAAGTCCTCAAGCTTGCCACCGTGCCATTTTATACGGTACAGTGGCATTGAAAAGAGCGCAGTTTTGCTTGAAATCGAATGCCGTGGAATATTTTATGTAGTAAACTATGATGAATTGAATAACCTGGTTATCACGGTTATCACCATTTACGGAATATATATGTGTAATATTACTGTTTATTATTCAGGTCCTTAAGGTAAGGTAATTTGTTCCGGAAATTTGTGCAAAGCTACACATGGGACAATGTGTACCAGCTTTTCCTAATTTAATACTGATAGCTTAGTAGAGAGAAATTTCTAGCAACTTCAAAGTGTGAGGCATGTTTCTGATGCAACCGGACATAAACTATAAACCCTCAGATGCACAGTAGATTATGTCAGGCACTAGTCCATACCCAAACCATTTTAGTTTAGAGGAATGTGAAAAACGTTCCCTAAATACTTGGTTTGATTGTTACAGAACTCACTACCTATCAAGAAAACTGATTATTCAGTTAAAATGTTACGACTTGTTCCGTTCTACTTAATTTTTTTTATAATTCAAACTGAAGCTGAAAGATAGACACGTGTTTCTACATAGAATATGCTCTTTGTGTGCATTTTTACCTCAAATGAAGGTATTCAACTGAATTAACTGGCGAAAGATGAAAACCTATTATATTTTGAACTTTGTCGTCATATCTCATTCATTATAAGATTGTAACAGACAAACAAATTTCGATTAAAGATCAGAAAGATTATGACACTTGTATTGTACAAAATATGACTTGTAATTATGCTGCATAATATTATTGAAATAATAGTAGTTTAATAATATAAAACAAACCTGATTGGATGGTTTAAATCAATAAAAGTAAATCAGAGTTGTTTTCTGTCTTGTTTAATAATAGTAGTTTAATAATATAAAACAAACCTGACTGGATGGTTTAAATCAATAAAAGTAAATCAGAGTTGTTTTCTGTCTTGTTTAATAATAGTAGTTTAATAATATAAAACAAACCTGACTGGATGGTTTAAATCAATAAAAGTAAATCAGAGTTGTTTTCTGTCTTGTTTAATAATAGTAGTTTAATAATATAAAACAAACCTGACTGGATGGTTTAAATCAATAAAAATAAATCAGAGTTGTTTTCTGTCTTGTTTAATAATAGTAGTTTAATAATATAAAACAAACCTGACTGGATGGTTTAAATCAATAAAAGTAAATCAGAGTTGTTTTCTGTCTTGTTTAATAATAGTAGTTTTATAATATAAAACAAACCTGATTGGATGGTTTAAATCAATAAAAGTAAATCAGAGTTGTTTTCTGTCTTGTTTAATAATAGTAGTTTTATAATATAAAACAAACCTGACTGGATGGTTTAAATCAATAAAAGTAAATCAGAGTTGTTTTCTGTCTTGTTTAATAATAGTAGTTTTATAATATAAAACAAACCTGATTGGATGGTTTAAATCAATAAAAGTAAATCAGAGTTGTTTTCTGTCTTGTTTAATAAAGAACATCTGAAATTGAGGTCAAACCAGTTTTCTAATACGAAGGAATATGCCATGAAACCGTATGATGAACACTTTATGATGGAAGATTAAAAGTTTATTACTCGAGATAGAGATGTACATGATACATGCGTTAAAGTAATTATATTAATACTTAGACATCAACCAGAGGTAAACTGAATTATATTACTAGTTTAATATCATGAATCTGTGTATCTGAAATCCAGATCTTTGAAACTTGCCTTCAAAGATTATAATTGTTGGTTGTTGTATAATAAAGCTCGGTTTCTTTGATTGTTTTTTTTTTAATTTCGCGCAAAGCTACTCGAGAGCTATCTGCGCTAGTCGTCTCTAATTTAGCAGTGTAAGACGAGAGGAAAGGCAGCTAGTCATCACCACCCACCGCTAACTCTTGGGCTACTCTTTTACCAACGAAGAGTGGGATTGATCGTCACATTATAACGCCCCCACAGCTGAAAGGGCGAGCATGTTTGGTGCGACAGGGATTCGAGCCCGCGACCCTCAGATTACGAGTCGAACGCCTTGACCTATCTGGCCATGCCGGGCCCATAAAGCTTGGTAAATACAGCTTTGAAATTACATCTATTAGTAAAAAAAGAGATACAAAGTAAATGATAGTAAAGATACACTTACGGTTATATCCTTTAGTGCTAAGAAAAGGTTTAGAAAATGCTGAAAAAGACCAACAACTAAGACCTGCGTAAAAGAATAAAAGAATAAACCACACATCAAATGTGATATTATGTAACTGATAATATGTCTTTTACTTCTAAAATGGCCATGTGGTTAGAGCGATCGACTCGTAATCGAAGGTCGAGGGTTCGAATTCCCGTTACACCAAACATGCTCGCCCTTTCAGCCATGGGACCGTTATAATGTTTCGGTCAGTCCTATTATTCGTTGGTTAGAGAGTACCTCAAGAGTTGGCCGTGGGTGGTGATAACTGTCTTCGCTCTAGTCTTACATTGCTAAATTAGGGACGGCTAGCGCAGATAGTCATTGTTTAGCTATGGGCGAAATTCAAAACAAACAAAATTCTATATATCCTACAGCGGCGTGTACGAGAAATTATTATGCTACAAAACAATACTCATAATGTTCAATGAGGTTCAATATTAATAATGGATATAACAAAGGTAGTTAGTCCCTTGCGCAAAGAACAGTTCGTTGCTGAATTAATTCCAGTATTCGTTGATGTGTAAAAAGTTGCATGTGTGCGTGGGAAATTATTGATTTATTATTGTTAGGCATAAATATGTGTTATATTTTATTACTTATTCAAGGATTGTTTCTTGCATTTGTTGGTGTGCAAAAGTTTTAGTGTGTTTGCGGGGATTATTTGTTTATTACTGTTAAGTATGTATTTATCAGTTATAATGGTCCGGCATGGCCAAGCGTGTTAAGGTGTTAAACTCATAATTCGAGGGTCGCGGGTTCGAACCCCGATCACATCAAACATGTTCGCCCTTTCAGCCGTGAGGTCGTTATAATGTGACGGTCAATCCCACTATTCGTTTGTAAAAGAGTAGCCCAAGAGTTGGCGGTGGGTGGTGATGACTAGCTGCCTTCTCTCTAGTCTTACACTGCTAAATTATGGACGGCAAACGCAGATAGCTCTCGAGTAGCTTTGCGCGAAATTCAAAACAAAGAAACAAACAATCACTTATAATGTTAACTTTCGTAGTGTCGAAATCCTGGAAAAATGTTTTTATACGAGTGACGTCATCATCAGAATAAAGATCACATATTCTAGCCCTAATTTCCATTTTTGTTAGTCCATTTTAAATAAAGAAATTATATACACCACTAATCATTTGAGAGTACTTGCATTAGAACTAAATTAAATACGCATATATTACTGAGAGAAAACACGCAACTCAACTTCCTTCAGATTAGGCTGCAAGAGGGAAAAAACTACTACCTGGTAACATATAAAAACGCAAATGTTATTAATTTATTATATTTTCAACTGCACTACAGTATTAAAAGCTTCGAATTTTATGATGCTTTGCACAATTCCGGTTTTACCGACATTAATAATTAAAAAGAAAACTACATTCATTCTATATTATGTAAACAATAAGCTTTTTAAAATTTCTAGATTTCAAACACGCATTATAATTGTAAAATGCATTTTGCAAAGTATTTTTATAATATATTTATGTTTTTAAAAAAAAACATAATAATGATTTCACAATTTTGACGCTCTGATAACAGAATTCGAGCCGAAACCGTCGCACGGTGTCTAAATCCAGCTCCTGAGGGAGAGGAACAGACTGTGTACTGGGTGTTTTGGGAGTGCTCTACCAGTGTACATGGAAGAGGAAAATCGTAAACAGCCAGTGTATTCTCTGATACTCTGAAAGTTTGATTACGAAAGGCACCTAATTTTGGTTCTAATCTGAATAAATTAATTTATATATGCATTGAGTTTTTGAAGTGTCGGTCCTCAACTGCGATCTCAGATGAGGGAGCAGCGCTTTAGTGCACTACAACCCTGGTGTATATATATATATATATAGTATTCCTGCTTGTAGCTGGAATACTTCCAGTTTGTGATTAATAATATTGAATTATTTGAAAATGATAAAACCCTACACTCCAAGAGCTTTGGAAAGGTGGATCGACCTATCTTCTTCAGGAGTATATTGGGGATGATAAAGAAGGGCCCACCTTCCGAAAGTGCTCGGGTTACAGCGATTTTGTTGTTTTATCTCATGTTGGAAATTTGATACATTGAATAAGTTAAAATTTCAATATTATATTTTCATTTTAAGAGGATCTTAAAGCAACTTTTTAAACTACGTATTTCGTTAAAATTTGTAGAGTCTTTTTTAATAACACAAAAGCTAAAGTAAATTGAATATCGTTAACTTACTTTTATCAACTAAGGCCCGGCATGGCCAAGTGGTTAGGGCGCTCTAGTCGTACTCTGAAGGTCGCGGATTCGAATCCTCATCACACTAAACGTGTTCGCTCTTTCGGCGTTATAATTTTAAGGTAAATTCCACAATCCGTTGTTAAAAGAATAGCCCAAGAGTCAGCAGTTGGTGGTGATGACTAGCTGCCTTTGTTTTGAAATTCGAGCAAAGCTACACAATGGCTATCTACGCTATTCGTCCCTAGTTTATCAGTGTAAGACTAGAGGGGAAGCAGCTAGTCATCATCACCTACCGCCAGCTCTTAAGCTACTCACTTACCAACAAATAGTGGGATTGAGTATCACATTATAACGCCTCCACGGGTGAAAGGGCGAGTATGTTTGATGTGACAGGAATTCGAATCCGCGAACCTCGGATTACGATTCAAGTGCATTAACCACCTGGCAATGTCGGGCCTAGCTGCCTTTCCTCTAGTCTTATACTGCTAAATTAGGGACGGCTAGCGCAGATAGCTCTCGTGTAGTTTTACATGAAATTCAAACAATTTTAGCAACTATAACTATAACTTCTGTCTCCTCACGACTCAACTGTTAGGTTTTGGTGATTATAATTCTAAAAAAATCTTATTTGAATATCTGTTATAGGCAGGGGCGTAGATCCTGGGGGGATGGGGATACATCCCCCTTTATTTTAGGTGGGGGTATGGTGCATACAATCATCCCCCCCTACAGTTTGGTCTGTTGAATTGTTTTATTGCATCACAAGCCTACAAATTGTGTGTTTGTTTTTGTGATTCTCGTGTTCTTACCAATCGAATTACATAATTAGGCCTAGATGTAGGCTTTTTCAGCAGCCAAAATGTACATCATTAACATAGGCTTGCTTCTAAGCTTTTCGATCTAAGCGATAGTTCGTAAGTATCAATCAGTAGCCCTAAGTATACATGCAAGGCTTGCAAGCACTATCACAGAATCTACCTACGTCTTGTACGTAGAGTAAGATTAAGTAAAATTTTCATCACAACAAATTGAACAGAGCATGAAATTCAAAAATATTACTCCCAAGCGTAAACTCCTGTTATCTAGATCTGGCAGGCCATTTGTAGCTTGTAGCTGCATCAATCTTATGTGTATATTGTGCGGTTTTCCTACGCCATTTGTTCTTATGCATGTCTAGCCGGTTTTATTGTTCAACGCCTTACTCGCCTTAGCTGCCGAAGCTGCTGGCCATAGTGTACGTTTAGTGTACAGGTAACGACAGGTTCGGGCCGCTCGGATCCAGACGCGCCCTATATCATCCCCCTCCGCTCCCTTTAGTCTGAGCCTCAATTTTACAACAGGGCTTATTAGACCTGTGTTTGTGGCTCTCATTAATCAATGAAATTTCAGATTATCACCGCCCTCTAATAAAGTGCTGGTGCTTTATGGTCAAAGAACAGGCCCGGCATGGCCAAGCGCGTAAGGCGTGCGACTCGTAATCCGAGGGTCGCGGGTTCGCGCCCGCGTCGCGCCAAACATGCTCGCCCTCCCCGCCGTGGGGACGTTATAATGTGCGGTCAATCACACTATTCGTTGGTAAAAGAGTAGCCCAAGAGTTGGCGGTGGGTGGTGATGACTAGCTGCCTTCCCTTTAGTCTTACACTGCTAAATTAGGGACGGCTAGTACAGATAGCCCTCGAGTAGCTTTGTGCAAAATTCAAAAACAAATGGTAAAAGAACAATATATTCTCTTATCATAGATAGCAAAAATATTGTATTTTCTTGTATAATTAGAACACAAAAGGAGCGATTTCAACGGCCTGAAGCCTCTACTCGAATTGTATTGCTAGTTTTTGTTCAGGTGTTTTTATTTAATAGACGTGCTTACAGACATAAAATCACAACGTGTTTGCCTTTTGATGAGCTTTAACAGGAATATATACTCTTCAAAAAAAGAAACGCAAAAGGCAAAATTTGAGACATATTGTTAACAAGTTTATTCCGAGTAGTTCTGTATGACATGTGTGAAACTTTTCACATTCACTGCTGAACATCCAAAGTCTGCAAAGGCGAAGTCCACACTCACTAGTTGAAGTTTAACGTCACTCAACGTCAATAACGAGTATGCCCCCGTGAGCATCAATAACTGCTTGGCACCTCCTGCCCATGGAAGCGATGAGATGACGAATCACATCCTGTGGAATGGCTGTCCACTCAGCCTGCAAAGCTGCTGCAAGCTGAGGTAGAGTCTGCGGTTGACGTTGTCGCCGTCGCAGATGTCGGTCCAACTCGTCCCAAAGATGTTCGATGGGGTTTAAATCTGGTGATCTGGAGGGCCAGGGAAGAACGTTGATCTTGTGGTGTCTCAAGAAGACAGTGGTGAGTCGGGCTGTGTGAGGACGGGCGTTGTCATGTTGAAAAACGTCGTTGACGTTCACCATGATTAGTTGCACATGGGGCCTAAGAATCTCGTCGACCGTTGCGTACGGTCTGATCGGAAATCCTACGCAACCCTGGTATGGTTGAGGCAGTAGACGTCGCAGTGGTGGTCCTATCCCGAAGGTGACGTAACCAGATGTAGCGATCTTGTGCGGGCGTGGTCACACGAGGTATGCCAGATCGTGGACGGTCACGAGTTGATCCATGTTGTTGGTGACGATTCCATAGCCTTGTGATGGTGCTTGGGTGGACATTCACAGCTCTGGCAACATCTGATCGAGATTCGCCTGCTTCTAAGCGACCAATGGCGTTGTTGCGTTGTGCTTCAGTCAGTCTTGGCGTAACTGTATTGCGTGTCGGTGGCTTAACACTGAGCTATGGAAACCGAGAACCCGTCATTTTTTATAGGGATTTTGCACATGTTGCACTTGCAGAACATGCAGATCTCTCAAACAGATTTTTTGGACACGAATGCGTTTTGGCGAAAATTCGATGTTTTCCTCCGTTTTCAAAGTGCACTTTTATTGTCATTTTGGTCTGACAATCAGTGCCTTAACGCGTGTAACATCACATACTCTGAGCTTGTAACGTTATTACATATATTTCTCTTTAAAATAACAAAAATATCCCTTTTGCGTTTCTTTTTTTGAAGAGTATAATATATTTGTGATTGTATAAGTATTTTTCGAGACACTTGCAAACACTTGTGTTGTAACTAGCACACATTATTGTCCCAGCGATGCCCAGGCGGTCAGTCGGCTCAGTAGTCACTGTGAGGTTCGACTTAAATACATTGTACAGTTCAGTCCTACTTCTTCTGTTCTCTCTTCGTTCATTGTAAGTTAGAGGTTTTCAATAGAGACTGTATTTTAACCTGTTGAGTCATCTGGGAAACAGATTCCAATTATGACAAGCAAGCGTCTGAAACTTTCCGATATTAGACAATTCTGCAAGCCAGTACTAGTACTACAAGTGACAATGCAGATGCAGATAATCCAACAACCTCAAGCAAAGGAATAGAAACTTGCCACACAGAGGAAATACCATGTTCATCGGAGGACGAGTCTGAAAATGCTTGTGCAACTATTGCACATCATGAACCACCAGATAGTTGTGAAACAAGTTTGTGCAGTAATGAAAAATTTGACACTCCACAGATACAGTGTGGAAAACCATATCATCCAGACGCACAACTAATACTACACAGAAAGCAAAATCTCAAAATATCAAATTCCAGGGCAAGTGGTTTGATGAGTTCCCATGGCTGCACTTCGACAATCAGATTCAAAAAGTCATATGCTTTCATTGTGCCAAGGCGGAAAATAGAAGCCTTTTCACAGGGAAATTGGAGAAGCCAGTGGAGTATACCTTCATATCCACCGGTTTTTGAAAGTGGAAAAAGGCAAAACAGAAATTCAACGAACACCAATCCTCCTCTCAGCACAGATTCACTATATCTCTAGAAGGTTTGCTTGATGTAACTCCAGTGGCTGTCCAGCTACATGATGGAAAAAAGAAGCAGCAGGAAGAATGCAAAAGAAGTCTAGCCAAAATATTCAGTAGTTTACGTTTCTTACTGCGTCAAGGTTTAGCATTACGTGGACATACTGATACGGAGAGGAACTACCTGCAGTTAATGAAGCTCCTGGAAGAGGAAGAACCTACTTGTTAAAGAAAAGCACATTCACATCACCCCAGGCTCAGAATGAAATAATGGAGATGTTCAGCCATCAAATACTGAGAAACATAGCACACGAAGTGCAGCAAATTAAAATATTTGCATTAATGGTTGATGGCACTCAAGATGTTACAGGTGCCGAACAGGAAGCAATATGTGTACGATACGTAGATGAGAACCTTGACGTCCATGAGACATTTCTTGGTTTGTACAATGTTTCCAATACAACTGGTGAAACAATATCCTCGACTATACTTGACGTACTGACTAGACTCAATTTACCACTGTCACGATTAAAAGCACAAACTTATGATGAAGCCGCTAACATAAGTGGTGCGTACAGTGGATGCCAGGCAAAGATAAAAGAGAAGCAACCGTCAGCTTTGTTTTATCACTGCGGAGCACACGAGGCTAATTTAATAATGCAACATGCAGTTGAAGCTTGTGAATGTGTTCGAGATTCTATCCAGTGGGTACATGAACCTGGTGTCTTGCTTCAGAGGTCAGGTAAATACAAGACAATCTTTGAAAATATTCTATCGTCAGACAGCCACAATGGTCCAGTTAAATACATCCGCCCACTGTGTTCAACACGCTGGTTGTGCCGCCTATCTGCAATTACATATGCTAATGATCACTACAGTGACATTGTTGATTCTTTGTCTAAATTAGCAAATGAAAAATCAGATGTATCAGTGAAAGCACGAGGTCTGCTGGACAGATTTGACAAAGGAAAGACAGTTTTAGGGTTGTTGATGGCTCAGCAGCCATTAGCTGCATTAGAGGAACTAAACCGTGCATTCCAAGCACAATCAGCGACAGTATCTGACATGATTGAAACCTCTGCAATGACAGTTGAGCAACTGCGGGTATTGCGAACAGAGGAAAATTACAACAAGATATTTCATGAAGCTGAGAAAAAGGTAACTTCCCTAGATCTGGTGCCTATTGAACAACCACGCATTCGCAAACCCCCAAAAGGATCACAGGTGATTGCTCAGCACACCATTCTGCAACAGCTAGAGATTACAACAGAAGCCAATATTTTGAATTTGTGGACACAGTCATAGAACATCGGACCACTAGATTCAATGCAGACAACAATGACTTAGGCAATACCTAGCACTTGAGAACATGATCACATCTGGCAAGATTGACAACTCGGTTATAAACTTCTATCCAGAAGTCTCTGCACAACGGCTCGAGTTTCAGTTGCCCATGTTCAAAGGAACAACAAAAGCAGTATCTCTGAAAGGTGCGGAGGATGCTTACTGTAAAATGCATCAAACAAACCAGCAGATGTTTAGTGAAGTGTTTCTTCTCATGAAAATTTTGCTTGCATGTCCAGTATCCAGCTGTGAATGTGAACGCAGCTTTCCTGCATTAGGACGGTTGAAGACGTGGTTAAGGTCAATTATGTCTCAATGCCGCCTCAACCATGTGGCAGTTTGTCACACTCACAAAGATGAGGTCGACAAGATAAATATAGAAGAGCTTATGAAAGAATTCATAAACAGATCATCACAAAGGAGGTTTACGTTTTGGAACATGTAGACTAGAGGACTTAATGAATCTTACTTCAATGAAAAGTATGAATAATTATGTGCTACATTGTACTGATGTGTAATTTCCAAGAGTTCGCAAAAACATTTTAATTATTTTTATCAAACAACACGAACAGTTTTTCAGTAGATATAAACTAATCAAGGGTAATTACTAATTTTATTAATATTTGAAAACGTAATTCATGCAATGAAAGTTATAAGTAACCTTGTCAAGTATAATGTCCATCTTTTATACTGTGCAGGAATAAATTCATGTGGCAGCTAATTTGTGACACATTTGTCTTTATTCTGTTAACATTTTGAAAACTGTTCACAACACTTCACTTATACAAACCTACATGGAAACCTTGAAGTATCGTGGCAACAAGATTACTCTGTGACTGCATGTTTACAGCTTTCAGGTTCACGTAATCAGAGATTACTAATTTGCAAACTGAACAGTCCACATAAGTTGTTGCAAAAATCATCCCCCCCATCGGGTGTAAAAACTCTACACCCCTGGTTATAGGCAGACCACAGATAGTGCAGTTTGTAACTTTGGGCTTAACAACATGTAAAACAGTCTTCATACGTAGGTAAAAAGAGAAATTAGTATTTCATCTCTGAGAAAAACAAAACAATGTTATAATTAATCCTGATTAAAAGAAGTAATGGTGTTATTTAAGATAAAAATTTGACTGTTCGAGTAAAGTGTACAATATTTTGTTTGACTGAATTAGATGTTTTAACTTATAATTCTAGAGAAACGGAACAACAAAGAAATTTACTGAAATCAAAAAAGACGATAGTGTGCTGACTCAGAAACACGATTACGAAATTAAACTACTAGGTTGTAATCCAGGGACTCTTATAGATTATACGGAAGATTGTGTACTTAAACCTATGGTTTCCAATGCAGAAACCTATGACCACGCATTAGCAGGTTATATAAGTGTTTTTTCTGAAGGATTATACTTCTGAAAATATATCGTGAGGGATAGTTTTGAATTGTACAATAAATCTAAAAATGTAAACGTTGAGAGTAAGATCTACTGTGCCAGTTTCTATGTCTAGTATTTATATATTTATATTCATTTGAAATAGATAATGTAACTGAATGTAGCCCGGCATGGCCAGGTGATTAGGGAGCTTGACTTGTAGTCTGAGGGTCGTGGATTGGTATCACCGTCCCGCCAAACATACTCGTACTTCCAGCCGTGTGGTTGTTATAATGTTTAGATCAATCCCACTATTAGTTGGTGAAAGAGTAACCCAAGAGTTAGCGTTGGATGATGATGACTATATCTCTTCTCTCTAGTCTTTCACTACTAAATTATGGATGGCTAGCGCAGACAGTCTTCGTGTAGCTTAGCACGAATTTCAAAAATGAGTAAAGAATTATATGCTGAATTTTTTTTTGTAATAATTCGAGCGAGTTGTGCATTCCAATTTATTTTTAATCTAATGAGTTTTGCTACTAAAAGACCTTATTTTTTGTTTAATGGCGATCTTTATGATTAGAGTAAGTAATGAAGTAGCAATTTCTCATTAGCTAGAGAAATGTCTATAATCTTCTAATTATAAACTATTGTATTTCTTAATGACGATAAATCCACTTAACCTGAAGATGACCTAGGAAAGTTGAAATGTTGTTCTCTCCTTATCAATAAAAGTGTTAATATCCATACAGCCGTTCTGAGATACAAAATATTGTATTGTTGAAGGTATGCAGAGACGTCTACTATCTTTTAGAATCCTGATCATGTTTATCAGTTCTTAGCTCTCCAGACTTTCAACGCTAGAAACCGAATTTAGATACCCGTGGCGAGCACAGCATAGATGACCCATTGTGTAGCTTTTTGCTTAATTCAAACAAAACAACATCAATACTAAATAGATAACAAAATTATTTTGATTCAGCAACATAACAAATTTGTTCTCTTACGAACATTTGATTTTATATCTGAAAGTATTTCAAAATGTTTTTATTATGTATAGACATTTGGTTATGTTTCTGAAAGTAGTTTTAAATGTTTTTACTATTACAGATATTTGGATATATCTCTGAATGTAGTTTTAAATGTTTTAACTATTTATATCTCTGAAAGTAGTTTTAAATGTTTTCACTACGTACAGATATATGGTTATATCTCTGAAAGTAGTTTTAAATGTTTTTACTACGTACAGATATTTGGTTATATCTCTGAAAGTAGTTTTAAATGTTTTTACTACGTACAGATATTTGGTTATATCTCTGAAAGTAGTTTTAAATGTTTTACTACGCACATTTTGCTTGTACTTCATCTCTACATGTTATGTACCCAAGTTTATCAAGATCTTAATTCATCGTGCACTTCAAATACCAAACACATCAGAATAACGAATTTTTTTAGTTTATTTTTTGTATAGGATAATTCATGTGTTTTGAAAACAAAATATTCATAAAATCAACAATCCATCAAGTACCTATACACAAAATTTCTTCGGCATTACCTTATCATTTCTTTCTTTCTATGTGTTATTAAGCTCAAAGCTACACAGTAAGCTATGCTCACCACGAGGATAAAAATCCAAATTTTAGAGTTGAGTAAAGCCCTCACACTTATCGCTGATTCGCCGAGCGATAAGTTTAAAGAAGAAGAAAAAAAGATGTCCTCTCTTTCATACTCAGTTTAAGGTGCATTTTGTAAACCAGAATGTCAACACATTAATGTTCTTTAACGATTTATTTGTCCTTGTCGCAAATAAGGTTATATTGGATCTACCACGAGACGATTGCAGACACGTGTGTGACCTTAGGTGTATGCGCGTGACGTTGTCGTCCATTCAAATTCTTTTAGGATATTAACTACGAGCATTGATTACTAAAGCCTCTGTTTAAAAGGAAGCTTGTTCATTCACAGACTTGGCCCACAAGTTAACCAAGTCATTTCACCATATGAGCTCCTGCTTATGTTTATAAAAACAAGTCATTTGTTGTTGACCAGAAATTGAAAGATGGTCACTTACAAGGTGTTTGGAACAATCGCATCTTTAAGATACTGCCAACACAAGTCAGTAATATGAGCGTCAGTAAAGAAAGTGGGTCTAATCTAGATAATGCATTAAAATGTAAAATTCAAATAAGTTTACATCAATTATCCTATCTAAACAAAACATATTTAAGTTAATTTGTTACCAGGGAAAATATGAAGTGTCTAAATTGGTAATATTTGAAATTATAGGTACTTAAATAGTGGTATCGAACGAGAAAAGCAGATGTTACGCTTTATATTGTATATTATGTTGTTTTCTTTAAATATGATGTGTGATTTAATAACACCCAGCTGATATCATAAGGTTTTAATCAGTCAATACGCAGCACAAAAATGCAATTGTTTTTAAATACAATCACGGTCTTTTAGCATTCTCGTCACACCAAACATGCTCGCCCTTTCAGCCGTGGGGGCGTTATAATATGACGGTCAATCCCACTCTTCGTTGGTAAAAGAGTAGCCCAAGAGTTGGCGGTGGGTGGCGATGACTAGCTGCCTTCCCTCTGGTCTTACACTGCTAAATTAGGGACGGCTAGCGCAGGTAGCCCTCGTGTAGCTTCGTGCGAAATTGAAAAAAAACTATTCACAAACAACTACAAAATAAATTGATTCTACACAAAATATCACTTATTAACCAAACAACTACTTAACGAGGTAGTAAGGACTTTTATTTGTGACAAAAATAGAAAGAAATAATAAGCTGTAATTTGCATTTTAAATTCACGACCATGTCATCACAAAGCATATGTTGAATTCTACGTTGTTTGTACATACACGAATCCTTGCATTACGAAACCGTTCAATAGACTTTTTTCTTTTTCATTAGTTTTTATACATATTTTAAATGTTAAATAACTGTTTCTTTGTTTCAGAGGGCTCAGTCTAGTCAATAATACAATTTTGAAGCTTTGTTCTTGAGTGAAATTACTATGTTGCTTACAAACTAAAAACAGCTGTTTTGGGTTTGTCTTTCCTTGTCAAAGCTGTACGCATTTCAGACTATGAAAATAGCGCTTCACTTCAGAGAAGAATAAATACATCTATATTTATATATGTATATAACGTATGGATTAAATGTGTCCAAGTTATCAGTATGATAGACTCTCATGACTAGGTGGTTAAGGCGTTCGACTCGTAATGCGCTGGTTCGCGTCCTCGTCATACCAAACATGCTCGCCTTTTCAGCCATGGGGATGTTATAATGTTACGGGCAATCCCTTATTCATTGGTAAAAGACTAACCCAACAGTTGGTAGTGGGTGGTGATGACTAGCTGCCTTCCCTCTAGTCTTACACTGCAAAATTAGGGACGGCTAGTGTAGATAGCCCTCGTGTAGTTTTGCGCGAAATTCAAAAACAAACAGTCAATGCGATAAGTAGTGTTTGGAAACTTTCTCATTTTTTTGTGTACATACAGTTAAGCCTTACAGCTAGGAACCTATAAAAGAACTGACTTTACAATTTATACGAGAATGGACATACTGAAGGCAAGAATCACATTTCACCCTTATTTGAAATCAACACATGGCAATCATAAATAATCTGTTACAGACATTAAGAACATTCCAGAAAAGTATGGACATGACAGCTTTGTTTTTAAAATATAATAAGGCCAGAACATATGCGCTATTAAATATAGCAACAACTGTTGCTATAAGATGTAGAAAGCTTGTGATAACTATGTTGTGAAATACAGTAAGCTTATTACAAGTGTTATAAAATATCGCAAAACTATGACAACTGTGTTATAAAAAATATTAAGTTCGTAACAACTGTGGTATAAAAAGACAGTAAGATAGTCACAATTATATTATAAAAATAGTAAGTTCACCACGCCTGCGTTATAAGACAAAGTCATTACAACGATGTTGTAAAGGTACTAATACCACCACAAATCTGCTTTATGTTTGTTTGTAGTTAAACACAAAACTAAACAATCTGCTACCTGTTCTCTGCCCACCACAGGTATCTGAACCAAGATTCTAGCGTTGTAAGTTGTCAGACATGTTGCTGTGTCACTGGGAACCTGCTTTAAGTTACCATATTACTATAAAGGTATTTATGAAAGATACTGAAATAGAGCTGAAAAGATTGAAAAGTTAAATTCATCGATAGTTTTTCCGTACCTTGGTAGACATTCTGCTGTTGTTATAAGTCTGGCTTTGGTTATTGGTTTATGACAGGGGTGGCCAAACCACGGATCTTTGACATATAATGTGCTGCTAGCGGAAATATGTTCGCTGAACTCCTTTTTGAATCACAATTAATATAAAAGGTAAACAAAAGATGGTCAAGCTTTATAATTATTTATCAGGTATAAACTGAGAGTCCACTGGATTAAAACGTAAGTTTAATGCTCATGGTAAGTAAATATATTTAAGAACTTAAATTCTGATTTTAATGCCAGAGTTGAGTCAGGGATTAAAGAAATTTTGGATGAGCAAGAATTACAGAGGAATTATACTGGAGAATCAGTAATCGTACAAGCCGGTGCTGACAATATTAGTTTTAGTGGGCGTGGCTTGCGATCGCGTTATTGTGGTGTGTGTGGCTGTGTTGCGGGCAGTGAAATTAGCTGAATGTTAGAGCGATATTGGGCGCTGTAGGGTTTGGTTGCGTTGCACATGTTGAAGCTTATTGTTTCTTTTCACTTTAATTTTTTATAAGTGTCTGTGAAAATTTTGTGAAGGAAGATGGCGTCATCAAATTGTAAGAAGCGAAAGATGAAAACAGAAATTTTAAGTCAGAGTGGGAGGAAGATTTTGCATTCACCGTTAAAGGAAGTAAACTTCTGTGTCTTATCTGAACTGTGCTACTCATTACAAGGTCAGTAACTTGAAACGCCACTACGAAACAAATCACAAAAACGTTTCGTCTGATTATCCACCTACATCAGAATTATGGGAAAACAAGTTCACTGTGTTAAAATAATCACTAAATAGCTAGCAGACACTGTTGACAACGTTCAGTAAGGAAGTTGATACAACGACTGAAGCTAGTTTTGTTATATCATGGAATATTGCTCGTGATAAACGCCCATATTCTGATGGTGAATTTATTAAGAAAAATATGTCTGAAGTTGTTGTAGTGTTAGATCCAAGTAACACAAAACTTCATCGATTAATAGCACGAACACCAGCTTCATGCCACACTACAGAGAGACGTATCTCCCAGATCACTGCTGATGTTGCAGACAAAAGGCAAAATAATTTAAAGAATTCCCTTGCATTCAGCTTAGCCCTTGACGAATCTACAGATACACAAGACAACGCACAACTGGTGGTCTTTGTTCATTATGTTTCCTCTGATGTAAACGTGAAAGAAGAGATGTTGAACTTAGTAGTAGTAAAAGAAACAAGTCGTGGTGTTGACATTAAAAATGCGCTTGACACAGCTTTAACAAATGCTGATATTCTACTGGATAAACTTGTTAGTGTTGCAACAGATGGAGCACCTGCAATGATGGGGAAGATGCAGGATTAATTGCACTTATGAAAAGCGATCCCAGCTTCCCAGAGTTTCTCCCTGTTCATTACGTTATTCATCATGAACACCTGGCAGCCAGATACTTCAAGTGTGAAGATTTTATGAAATTTGTTCTTGAAATTGTCAATTTCACACGCTTAAATGGGAAGACCCACCGACAGTTCAAAAATTTTATTGAAGAACTGGAGCTTGAAGATAAACCCAGTGATGTCTCTTTCTACTGCATGTGAGGTGGCTGTCAACCAGTGACGTCTCTTTCTACTGCATGTGAGGTGGCTGTCAACCAGTGATGTCTTAAATAGGTTCGTGTATCTGTTAGATCCTATTATTATTTTTCTTGAAGAAAAGAAAAGATTCTATCCTCAACTGGGAAATGATGAATGGATTCAAGATCTAATATTCCTTACTGAGATAATGAATCATCTACAAACACTCAACTTGGCACTCCAAGAGAAGGGTAAGATTGTTTCTGATCTTACTCAGAGAATTTTCAGCTTTTAGAATAAAATAAAACTTTTTCAAAGAGACATAGTGTTAAGAAACAATAACTTTCCCAATCTCAAAGGAGAGTAAGTACATTCCCTGAATTGAAATAAAAGACCACAAGCTGGAAGAATACCAGGATAAATTACAAGAACTGCTTCATAATTTCCTAGACAGGTTTGAGAACTTGCAGAAGCTGAAGCCCTGCTTCGCCTTTCTTGTATATCCATTTATGATTGATGTGATCAATGATGGTTGTCCAATTTTCGAACCACTGGTTACAGAATCATCTGCTGTGGAAATGGAACTAATAGAACTACAGAAGGACCTGGGTCTAAAGATGATCCATAAATCTCATTCAACAATTAAGTTCTGAAAGCAAGTGCCAGAAATAAACTATCCTGAAGTGAAGAAAACCAGTGTACAACTCATCTCAATTTTCAGCACAACATACTGCTGTGAATCACTGTACTCTGTAATGAAGTTTGTGAAGTCGAAGCATTGTGCAATCCTTACAAATCAACACATGACAGAGCTAATCTGTACAGTCTTGACAAAATATCAGCCGGAATTTCAACGACTCACAACCAAGATGGAAACTCATAATACCTCCACTAGCCTGATAATTCTATCAATGTCTCTTTGTGTCAGAAAAATATTATGATAAGACTAACATTTTGTAAGGTGATATCTGATTAAAATGTCTCTAATTTTATTGTTTCACATATTTTCCTCCATGTTTTTACCAGATATTTATTAAGACAAATAAATATCATTAAAATATCTGTTTTTATCCCTTTTATTTGTGGTGGTCTCATTAATGTTATTGAATTGCAAATTCCCATATTTTTCTTAGATTATACACTCAGTATAATTAAAACAATAATCAGCTAGGATTTTGAAAACATTTGGTATATGTGTATGTGTACTGTGTAATTATTGAAAGTAATACAAACTATATATGAATAAATATTATTACGTACATGTATTTCTTAATATTTATATAAAATTTATGTAACAATAAAAACGTGTGTGTAATATTTGTTCATGTCTTGTAGCTCTCACGCATCCGAACTTTATCGTATGTGGCTCTTACGTTAAGCAAGTTTGGCCATCCCTGGTCTATGACATACAGTTTTTAGTGCTTGACCACAGAAGTTAAATATCACACAGTTTACTGCAGCCTAAATTTTTAATATTGTATCGAGTAACGTCGTGAAAATGTAACGAAAATAATCAGATTGCTTAGAAACTTCAAAGTTTAGACAAAAAATGATTTATTTATCATAACTACGGTCCCCATTGTCTGTGGACTCACACTGCTAAAATCCGGCTTCGATACCCGTAGTGGACAGAACACAAGTAACCCATTGTATAGCTTTATGTTAAATTCTAAACAAACACACAATAACTACTGTGTATTTGCTTATGTATTTCAAAATACATTTGATTTAAATTCGGTTGTTTTGTTACGTTCATCTGTGGGCCACAGAAAACCTGAATATGTTATTTTAAGCATAGAATTATAATTTATGTTAAATACTTCATTTAACTACAAACTTTCATAACAGAGAGTGTAGACCCATTCTATATATGCATATACTTCCTTCTACACCTGGTGTTTAAACATAGAAACTTTCTCATTTATTGTTGGACCTTTGGCGAAACGTTTTTTTTAATTACATTACATTTTCAGGTATGCCTTTATATATATGACCTCTATGGTCAGCGGAAATGTGATGTAATTAAAAAAAGAATTTAAGGCTTTCCACTCGTAATCCGAGGGTCGCGGGTTCGAATCCCGCTCGCACCAAACATGCTCGCCCTTTCAGCTATGGGAGCGTTATAATGTTACGGTCAATCCCACTATTCGTTGGTAAAAGAGTAGTCCAAGAGTTGGCGGTGGGTGGTGATGACTAGCTGCCTTCCCTCTTGTCTTACACTGCTAAATTGGGGACTGCTAGCGCAGATAGCACTCTAGTAGCTTTGCGCGAAATCCAAAAAATAAAAATAGAATACACATTTAACACCAACAATGAACTTACATATATACATCCTTGTGCAAATTAATTGAAACAAATGGTCATTTTACAATATTTTCAGCATGGCGGCCGATGTAGGCTCGCTGGACCCGCTGATTTCCTTTAATAGTCATTTTTTCACACAGACGGCGTCATTATCTGTGTTTTGGAGTACAATCGATCTATTTTTGGGATATATATGACGAAATTTTAAGGAATATTACGTCATTCGAAATTGCGTTAGAAGTGCAAGGAGACCAGTCAAAAAACAACTTCTTACCAACTCAATAAAGATAAAACGGTATCAATGGGGTCTGAAGTACAAGAACTGGACGAAATAACAATGGAGGAAGGTGTTATTCAGTGACGAGACTCAGTTCTTTGAACAGGATCAAAGAAGTCTGCATGTTCGCAGATCTCCAGGTGAGAAACTTCGAGAATCTCACATCAATCAGTTCGTAAAACATCCCTTGAAGAAGATGTTTTGCGGCTGTTTCAGCTACTATGGCATTGGAGGCTTAAATATCGTAGAAGGTATGATGTGAAGACCACAGTACATTGAAGTTTTGCAGAGAAGAGTTGTTCCAGAATTAAAAAAGAGATTTCCAGATGGATCTGGCTCCATACCACACATCCAAACTTGTGAAGAATTTTATGACTACAACGGGAATAAAGGTGCTGGACTGGCCTGGAAACTCTCAGGATTTAAATCCTATTGAAAATTTTTGGGCGATTTGTAAAGAAAGTCTTCAGGGAAAAGACTGTACTATGAAATATAAGCTAATTGACGCCATTATTGAGGTGTGGTACCGCGATCCAAAAATTAGTAAAGATTACAGTCAACTCGTGGACTCGATGCTAAAGCAGATTAATGATCTTCTGTAAAATAAAGGCAGTCATATCATGTATTAATTTGTGAGTAATTTTTGGATTCTCAGAAATAAAACGCAAAAAAATGAAAAAATCGTAATTTTCTGTCTTGTTTCAATTAATTTGCACAAATGTGTAGTACCTGTGCATTTTAAGAGAATGAAAGCTCAGCTATATAACACACTCCAACAACTCTATACCTTATATCCCCGCTAGATGAAGTGTTACTGTACATTGAAGTCGTTATTGCAATATTGTGAATGAAGAAAACTGAAACAAAACAAAACAAAAGGTTATCATTGTGTTGTTTGTGTGCGTCCAGCGATCTAGTCACACATTTTCGTTGTATCAACTCAAGGAACTGGCTGTAATGACAAACTTTGAATCTCATGAGTAACTTTCAAACAGAATCAGCCTCAGAATATTAATTCAAATAAAAGTACGCTGCAGTATAATACATTTTGGACGATACGTATTTGCAGGACCGGCCACGTGATTAAGGGGCTCGACTCATATTCTGAGGGTCTCAAATTCGAATCAACGTCGCACCAAAAACGCTCATCCTTTTAGTCGTGAGGGCGTTATTGTGACGATCAATCCCACTATTCGTTGTAAAAAGAGTAGCCAAAGTGTTGGCGGTGAGTGGTGATGATTAGCTGCCTTCGCTCTAGTTTTACACTGCTAAATTAGGGACGGCTAGCGCATTTAGCCCTCGTGTAGCTTTGCGCGCAATTCAAAACAAACAAATAAACGTATTTGTAAAAGAAGTCATCAAGCTATGTGCATGTATAGATAAGTAGATATTTACAGCTTAGATCCTTTCCAATGGTTTTGTTTCGGAAAACGTGTAAGAAAGAGTTGAAATTCGGACGAGCTGTTATTATAATTTCAGTTATTAAAACGATGAAATAATATATAACGTTTATTGACAAGTTCGCTTTGGTTCGTTGGAAACTTCCGTTTTTAACCATGTTCTTATCAGCGTTTGTAGTTTTAGAGATTTGGGCTGGGCCTAATCTAAGTATTAAGTATTAATAGAAGATAGACAAAGTGCACTGATCTATAACTCATTTGAGCATTCAAAAGGTTTTGGTACATTTAATGTTTGTTCCCAGCTACGGATTTACAACGCTCAAATCAGCGGTTCTATTCCCCTCTGTGGACTCAGCAGATAGCTCGATGTGGCTTTTCTATAAGAAAACACACACATATTTAATGTTTATCAAATCATTTTAAGAAATTGATCTAATATAATATAATATTGTACAGTTTGTTCATCACAAATTTGGAAGTTAAGGCAATCAACTGCTATTTTCGAACAAGGCGTTTTCGTCAATCTTCCGTAAATCAGTTAAACACTTTTTCAGGTCTGGAAGGAAACTTAATAGTCACTTAGAAATTATTAAGGTTGTATTTTTCCGAACCATTACTTTAAATCGAGCGTGTATTAAGTAAACATTATTTCAAACTTGTCCTGTAAGTGAAGTCAATATGAAAAATTTAATTTCGCTTATCAAAATTAGTGCAAATGAAAGAAATATCACACAAAAGCCAGATCTTTGTTCAGTAAATGTAAAACACAACACAACGACGATTAACCATACAAATCTTTATAGAATCTAGTGTTTAATTTAACTCTGGTTAGAGTGTGTTTGTTTGTTTGTTTGTTTTGAATTTTGCGCAAAGCTACTCGAGGGCTATCTGCGCTAGTCGTCCCTAATTTAGCAGTGTAAGACTAGAGGGAAGGCAGTTTGTCATCACCGCCAACTCTTGGGCTACTCTTTTACCAACGAATAATGGGATTAATCGTTGGTAAAAAATAGACCAAAAGTTTGTGGTGAGTGGTGATAACTAGCTGCCTTCCCTCTAGTCTTACATTGCTAAATTAGGGACGGCTAACGCAGATAGACCTCGAGTAGCTTTGCGCGAAATTTAAAAATACACAAGCTCTCTCTGCGTTCCGTTTAGCATGTGTAAGATGGTACTTTGATTACTTTATCAATACTTAACAAGCGTCTATGTGTAACTCTTTAATTCAGTATCATTAAATGTTGTCATGAATATATGACTATTATCCTGTCAAGACTTGCATGTGGATCTCGTATTTTGCTATTGATTGTATTGGAATAATGATGTAGGAAGGCAGCTAATAATGAAGAGGTAAAACGAAAAAAAATGACAAAGTACTCGACCACTTTTGCTTCACTTGTTTCTTGGAATTTGTTTTGTTTTTTTGAATTTCGCGCAAAGCTACACGAGGACTATCTGCGCTAGCCATCTATAATTTAGCAGTGTAAGACTAGAGGGAAGGCAGCTAGTCATCACCACCCACCGCCAACTCTTGGGCTACTCTTTTACCAACGACTAGTGGTAGTGATCGTAACATTGTAACGCCCCACGGCTGAAAGGGCAAGAATGTTTGGTGCGACCGAGATTCGACCCGCGACCCTCACATTACGAGTCAAGTGCCTTACCCACTTGGCCAACTTGTAATTTACAAACATAACTAATGACAAATGTAATTCTGTAATTTGTAAGTTAACTTCTTTTCAGTCTTTTAATGCTAAAACTATTTTATTAGAGGTGACTTCAGGTAAAAAAGTTTTTCATATAATCTTTACACATATGTACATGAAATAATGCTACTGTAATAGACGATTACTGTTGTTGTTTTCTTTGTACAAAACGGATTCTCTTCAGAACGAGGAATCAAACCACTTATTTTGTTTTATAAATCTCTACACTCATTGCTGACCTACTCCAATAGAAGAATTATAAGGTAAGTTTAATTTAAGGCCAGTAAACAGTGCATTGTGAGGTAAGCCACATTTGTATACTGAGGACAGATTTATTTCTAGAGCATTATAAGCCGGAAACTTCAGGGTTTATTTAATATAGTAGAATTTTTTTTAAGATTTAAAATACGTACATTATTGAATAGTAGCTAATTGTCTAAAATAATGTTTTCACGCATCAACAATTCAGTTAAATCTCTGAGTATGTTATAACATTAAATCTAACTGTGATCTAACGATAAACCTTCCATTCTACGGTATTACAAGCGTAATAAAAATACTGCAGACCAGCAAATGCCAATAATTTGGTGTCTTTTAAGAACTTTCCACTTTCGAGGAGTAGTTTGTTCTTTTATATCACTTTCCTACGTTGCTTCTGTTTTGAGATCATGGTATTTTATAACATTGCATATTTGATAATGTTAGAATATATTGGACACGATACCTTGAAGTCAATTCCATTGAAATAGCATGTAAAACATATCAAATGATTAAACGTTTCAGTTGTTATATGAATATGTGTGTGTGTACTTATTCAATAAGGGAAGCGCAATTAGAGAAGTTTTTCTACTGTTACTATTACAGTCCACCTACGTCTCCAAAGTGCGGAGTGTATTTTTGCAGAACGGAACGTGAACCACAAACTCTGAAGTCTGAAATTTAATATAAAATGCACATTACGATATATATATATATATATAAGAGCATGAAAAACTTTTTAACTGTTCCCCGTTGGCACAGCTGTATGTCTGTGAACTCGCACCGCGAGAAACCGAATTTCGATATCCGTGGTGGGCAGAGCACAGAGAACCCATTGTGTAACTTTGTACTTAATTACAAACAAACATTTTTAACTATTGCTATTGAACCACCATAACAGGGTAGGCTGGTAAAAGTCCGGATGAGTAATAAATTTGAATCAGGTTTATGCGTGCCTTAACTTTGGTATTGTTGGTTCACAAAGCTGTATATAATAAACGGAAACCTATATCCTAGGTTAATTTACTCTAAACTTGCCGAAAATACTTCAAATGCTGCAGTTTTTATTTTATACAATAAAAAAGCTCCAGTGGCACAGGGGTGTGTCCGCGGACTTACGAAACTAGAAACTGGATTTAGCTGCTCGTTGTAAGAAAAAACACAGCCTATTGTAGGGCTTTGCACTTAACTGCAAACAAATACACACCCACATAAATATATATATATACATATACGCACACGTATACACATTGATTATTAAATTCTGCTTTTTCATCAGTTTGTACCAACGAAGATGTAAGCGTGTATTCCTCATCTTGAGCAGTTGATGGATGAAAACAAAGTCAAACAAGATGATTGTAGTTTGTTTGGAATTTCGCGCAAAATACACGAGGTCCATCTTCGTTAGTCGTCCTTAATTTATCACTGTAAGATTAGAAGGAAAGCAGATACTTTTCACCACCCACCGCCAACTCTTGGGCTGTTCATTTACCAACGAAAAGTGGGATTATAACGCCCCCACGGGTGAAAGGGCAAGCATGTTTGGTACAACGGGGATTCGAATGCGCGACCCTCAGATTACGAGTTGAGTGCCTTAACCACCTGGTCATACAAACAACAAGAGTATTTACAAAATAAATATTTGTTATAATTAATGATTGATGCTCTTCTGATCACTGAAATTACTTTTCCTATAATCAAAATATTTGCTGGATTTCACTCACATGCAGCCCGTTATGGCCAAGCGTGTCAAAGCGTGCGACTCGTAATCTGAGGGTCGCGGGTTCGAATCCCCGTCGCGCCAAACATGCTCGCCCTTTCAGCCGTGTGGGCGTTATAATGTGACGGTCAATCCCACTATTCGTTGGTAAAATAGTAGCCCAAGAGTTGGCGGTGGGTGGTGATGACTAGCTGCCTTCCCTCTAGTCTTACACTGCTAAATTAGGGACGGCTAGCACAGACAGCCCTCGAGTAGCTTTGTGCGAAATTCAAAAACAAACAAATATTCCACTCATCTCTGTTAATTAAACGCTATGTTCGGAGGTCAAAAGTTTACCCGTTTTCCTAATTCAGACATTAATTTTCATGGAGTTAAAATTTATATATGCATTTTTCTGTTGGTTTCTACAAGTTGCTTCATCAATTGTTTTCTTCTGTTTTTTTTAACACACTTGATCCAACAATTTTAGAGATTTTTCCTCTTTCATTTCACCTAATTTTTTTTCGTTCTCTTATAAAATTATTTTTTTCTTATAATTCTGCTCATCCGTTTTGGTTTTGGTTTTGTTTTCACTCTCGTTATCAAACTCAACGTCATTGAAGGTTAGAAAGATTGATGAGAGCGCCATCAACAATAATCAAGCGATTCTTACTGGCGTCAAGTATTATACACTGTCTTTACCTCAGACGCGATATATCATCTTCTACTCTTTCTTGAGAGCGGAAATGTAGTGCTATCACCGTAAAACATGGAAAATGTATTGGCTCACAGGAAAGAACAATGGAATAATCATCACTCAAATGTTGACTGGCTCGTGGCTTATTTTTAAATGGCTTTGTCATGGACATCCTGAAAGTTGTTTGTAAGACTCTTTCTTCTTCCTGGATTTGGTACCTTAGTATTGGGTTTAATTTAATTGGTATAACGTCGTTGAGATACAGTTGTTGAAATGACAACCGATACACTGGGCTGAGTTCATTAGATTCACGTATGCGTATCGAAATGTCGTTTCTCCCAGGCAGATAGTCCATAACATATATATCTTTTCACCTTCTAGTATTAAAATGCAATAGTTATATATGAATCATACAACATAATACTAGCGTATTAAACCAAATCTTTGTGTATAATAAATCTTCTTAAAGATCATACATGTATGTAATAATCAATTTTATTAGGAAACAATGTGGCTGTACCGTGAGTCTGAAGGCTTATGATTCGAGTTCTGTTGCATAAGCGACGAACTCCGCAATTTAAGGCCCTACGTACTCTATAAAAATGGGAGCCAAGTCCCACTATATTGAACGAAAAGAAGTAACTCGAACGTTGGTAGTAGGTGCTATTCACAAAGTTAAGGCCCTTTAGTCTTCGAGCATAATTTCGGGGACGGCTGGGCTCAAATAGCAGTTGTGTAGCTATGTGCAAAATTGTGAAATATTTGTTTGTTTGTTTTGTAATTTCGCACAAAGCTACTCGAGGGCTATCTGTGCTAGCCGTTCCTAATTTAGCAGTGTAAGACTAGAGGGAAGGCAGCTAGTCATCACCACCCACCGCCAACTCTTGGGCTACTCTTTTACCAACGAAAAGTGGGATTGACCGTCACATTATAACGCCCCCACGGCTGGGAGGGCGAGCATGTTTAGCGCGACGAAGGCGCGAACCCGCGACCCTCGGATTACGAGTCGCGCGCCTTACGCGCTTGGCCATGCCAGGCCAATTGTGAAATAAAACCAAACCAAAAGTGAAACACCTCAGCAAGATTGCGTTCTTATATCTAGCTTCTGTCATCAGCTATAAAGGCAACAGTATTTGTAACGTAATGTCATAAAATATGTTATCATAACTTATTTTTCAGACAGGCTTTTATTAGTATCTCATTCGTAAAAAAAAAAAGACTTAAATAAATAAATTACTATTTGCCATATTTAAATGTGGGGCACGTGACGGCAAACGTGTTCATTTTATTTTATATACAGTGAAAAAAACAGTTTTTTATTGTATTGTCATCTGCTTCTTTTTCGAAGTTTGTTGTTGAAAACTTTATGTTGTTTTTTTGAAATCTGCAAATTACACCTAGATTTATTAATAGTTTAAATATAAGTCAGTGAGATATAGACGTCTTAACGTAACAAACAAAGTGGTGTCTTACATTAACTGAACTGCTCATTGTGATTACGTAGTTTGAGCATACCTGACTGAGACAGTGAACTAAATTATTTTTAACGTGATTAAAAAAAGAAATCTCAAATAAATTTAGTTCAATCCGTCAATGAAATAATTAAAGATCAAAGCTAATTTCCTTCGTTTGTTTTTGAATTTTGCGCAAAGCTACACGAGGGCTATCTGCGCTAGCAGTCCCTAATTTAGCAGTGTAAGACTAGAAGGAAGGCACCTAGTCATCACCACCCACCGCCAACTCTTGGGCTACTCTTTCACCAACGAATAGTAGGATTGACCGTCACATTATAATGCCCCCACGGCTGAAAGGGCGAGCATGTTTTGTGCGACAGGGATTCAAACCTTGGACCTTCAGATTACGAATCGAGTGCATTAACCACTTGGTCATGCCGGGCACTAATTTGCTTTGAGGATGACATCTCTTATGAATATAAAACTGATATCAACATTATACAGGAACATACTCATAGTTCCTATCCTGTTCATAGAACAGATGATACATCACCATCATCAGGCGTGTTCATTTTTATCTTATAAATACAAGTAGTTTTATTGATGTGTGTGTTTTCTTATAGCAAAGTCACGTTGGGCTATCGAACCCCTGACTTTAGCATTGTAAATCCGTAGACTTACCGCTGAACTAGCGGGTGGGCAGTTTTTATTGGTAACAAGTATGAGTATAACTTTTTCTGCAGTGTATTCTGTTGTTACAAAATATCAGTGACCATCAACGATATATTAAAACTACCGATATGTTAGGCACTTTTACAGAAAGATTATAGGTCAAATTCTATGATTTATTTATGTTGCTTATTTCTGTCTTAATTGATATCCTGAACGCTATGAATCTGGACACTATTCCTGTAGTGGAGGTTTCATTCTAAAATGCTCCTTCGTAAGGTTGTCATGTTCAAAGCACATTTCCTTCTCCCCACTACGTTCCATAATACATTTAGTGTAAGAGGATGATGATTTCTCAGCGCTCGTTTTAACGATACAATCGCACAGAAATTTATAAGCGAATATAATATCTTCGTTTGTTTTTAGTTAAGCACGGAACCAGATAAACGGGTATCGAAACCCGGTTTCAGCATTCTAGATACACACGCATATCGTTGTTGTACTCCTGGAGTTGGGGCGAATATCTTCGTATGGACTAGCATAAAAATCAGTTTGTTTCCCTAGAGTCATGAAGTATACAATCGTTGATTTAATATGTCATGGAAGTAGCTTGTGTTTACGTGACTTACGTCGATTTTTCAGGCAAAGATCTTTGTTAAATATGTTGTGTGATGTTACCTGAGGCACATGGACGGCTTTTCTCACTAACGTTTGTATTCAGATTACAAGTCGAGCTACTTAACCCACCTGATCATGCCGGACCTAATGGGAATTGCAAGTGTAACACTTCGTTGAATAAGTCCAAAATTCGTTTGAGTTTCCTGTGCTGTTTCGATATGTACTTCATTTGTCTAAATTCATTGTTTACAAGGTCTTGAGTACTTATTGTGTCAATTCATTGTTTACAAGGTCTTGAGTACTCAGTTTTCGAAGAAAACAATTTGGATCATAAAGTTCAACATCTTTTAAATAATTGTTTACGTGATGGTTTGGTTTGTTTTGGAATTTCGCGCATAGCTACACGAACTAGTCGTCATTAATTTAGCAGTGTAAGACTAGAGGGAAGGCAGCTAGTCATCAACATCCACCGCCAACTCTTGATTTACTCTTTTACCAACGAATAGAGATTGACTGTCACATTATAATACCCTCACGGCTGAAAGGGCGAAAATGATTGGTGCGACGTGGATTCGAGCCCGCATCCATCAGATTACAAATCGAACTCCTTAGCCCACCTGATCATGCCGGGTTACTCACGTTACGGTGTCTGCTTTTTATTCAAGCAGTTCGTTGTGGGAAAATGTATGTCGTTATATATAAATATTACATAATATATGGTAAACCTGTCATGGTGGAATGTAGGCAATGTAAAGTATTATTAGCATTTGATAAGTTAATTTCCACTTCTCTACTTAACTAAATTATAACAACTATAAGTTTCACACGGATTTACTAAGGTTATATTGAGGATTAAGTACATTACATATTAAAACGATTTTGGGACTTCAAAACGTCTTTGCAATCCATTTCGATATCTGAGGCAATGCTCTACCTGAAAGCAGTGTTTCTTAACAATGGCCCTGGCAGTGTATCTTAACAATGGTCCTGGCAGTGTATCTTAACAATGGCCCTGGCGGTGTATCTTAACAATGGCCCTGGCGGTGTATCTTAACAATGGCCCTGGCAGTCTATCTTAACAATGGCCCTGGCGGTGTATCTTAACAATGGCCCTGGCGGTGTATCTTAACAATGGCCCTGGCGGTGTATCTTAACAATGGCCCTGGCAGTCTATCTTAACAATGGCCCTGGCGGTGTATCTTAACAATGGCCCTGGCGGTGTATCTTAACAATGGCCCTGGCAGTGTATCTTAACAATGGCTCTGCAGCGTAATTTCCATTTCGAAATGCTCTTTCTTTTCCCTGTGGACTTTCAGTATTCTGGTTGGTGCGCAAAGGTGACCGTTACACATCGCCAGTTTCAGCAGTATAATTGCACATAAAAACATAGGTCAGTATTTCTTCGTATCAATCGTATGAAATAGCATGAATATTCATTTTCCATTTAACTTGCTGGGTGCTTAAAATATGTGACGAGTGAACGGGAATCACAGATGGAAGCCTAATCATTGGTCAACACATATTTTGTGGCCACATATTTTTATTGTAATGCATAATTCTTGCCTTGAACATGTGAACGAGATACGTTGCTGACCTTTGTGTGAGTGGATTCTCACCTGTTAAAAGATGCTGCACTTTGCTTACAATGAATGTGGGTTGACTTGTTACAGGTTCCTTTCTGGGCTTTCCAGATTCTCAAGCTGACCCTTACCTTTAAGTACAACAGATATCTCCGCTTTGGAAATACTGAATTAAGTATTTTCGTTGGAAAGAGACGTTACATACCATTTCCATAAGAGATGGACTTTAGATGACATCACACTATTTAGTTAACGCCAAATGACGTCAAAGTGTAGTTTTGATACAATCGATTCCACCACAAATTTGTGTTTGTTGTAGTTGAAACGTGATTTGTTAATTCGCGCATTGAAAATCATTTTAACACAACGCACAATGGCGTATTTAGGTAGGGGCTAGAGGGCTCTCAGCCCCGTAGCCCATAGTCTTAATGGGAGCCCATTGATAACTTTATTCTATGTAAACTTACATGGGATGTAGGGTCCACAAAGAGTATTAGCCCCTGGCCCAGACAATCTTAAATCCGCCACTGACAACGCACTCAAACCTTATGGCAGTCGTGAGATGAAACTTTTCAATGTTGCAAATTAAGTAATTCTTAATTATATATCGTACGTTTTCAAGCAGTTCGTTATGGGAAAATGTATGGCGTTATATATAAATATTACATAATATTAGTGGGCCTGGCATGGCCTAGCGCGTAAGGCGTGCGACTCGTAATCCGAGGGTCGCGGGTTCGCGCCAAACATGCTCGCCCTCCCAGCCGTGGGGGCGTTATAATCTGACGGTCAATCCCACTATTCGTTGGTAAAAGAGTAGCCCAAGAGTTGGCGGTGGGTGGTGATGACACGATACAGATGGCACTTGTAGACAACACACTAATTTTAACACTTTGAATGTTTCATAACACGCATTATTTGTTGTTTGTTTTTAACTAATTCGAAAAAGGAAGAACGCCTAATAAGACAATTCTTTTTGAAATTTTGTAATTACAATAAATTCTTTCTTATATAGAGGAATCACTTTTGCGTTTCGAGAATCGATGTAACGTACGATGACAGACTGAAAGAACCCTGTATACTACACGAAAATTCGATTATTAGACATGTTTTTGATGTAATTACTATGGAGTTACGATTGGTAAGAATGTTGAAACAAGATAAAGATACATTCTGCTTCGATCTTGTTTCGCAGTGGTATGACTAATTTAAAAAATGGTGGATGCTTGCCATGTTTAAATTAATACAAAATTATTTGAAACCTCATCGCATATTGCAGTCCTTTTCCAGAATAATATTTTGTATTTTTTGTTTCTCTCCCTAGAAAACAACAACAACATGTTATTTTATATCTACTCTGTATTCGATAGAATTTTCACACGAGCATCAGATTTCAAACTTACCCAGTTTTGAAATATCATCAACGAACTATGAATATGAAGTTTTGAGGTTAGTTTCATTGGACAGCTGTATTGAGATTTAGGAATAGTAAAAAAATGTTGTATCTACGGTATCAATTAGAACCGAGAGAAGGCTAATAATGGACCACCATCTCTGTCACCATGAAAGCATACCCTAAATCATTCGTCAAAACTTCTGTTTTGTTAAAACCTGAGAATTTTCAATTATAAATGGACAAACGTGGTCTAGGTTTGTGAACGTTCCGGGCTTTACATTCGAGGATCCAGGGTTTGTGTCCCTTTACTAGAGAAGCATATTCTCTAGTGAGGCTGTGGGTGAAAAAAGATCATGTCTTACCATTCGGTACAAGTAACCAAAGATTTAACGACTGCTGGTGTTGACTATCTGCCTTCTATTTTTCATTGCACTTATTAATTAGAAAAGGTCTGAGACGAACGAATGATATACATATATACTTTAAGGGAACAAGTAATGCTGTGGAGACCGGGTGTTGGTTAAATGAAAATTATCTTGTGATAAAATGAACATCCTATAAACCGAGATATATTTTATTTCAGTTCATTTCCTTCCTTAAACGAGGAACATGAAATTTAGAATATTTCAAACATATTTATTTATTTTGTGAAAATGTAATTCCAGTGCTCAGAACAAACAGTGGTAAAATATTCTAAAAAAATAATTAAAATAGAGTAGTGATATTCAGCTAAGTGAAGTGGGCCTGTTTTTGAAAAAGAAAGAAATATACGTACGTATGAACATAAACAAATACAAAGTAGCTCAAATAAGTCCCACTACTAGTGGTTCGGCATAGTCAATCGTATTAAGGCGTACGACTCGTAATCTGAGGGTCGCGGGTTCGCATCCTCGTCGCACCGAACATGCTCGCCCCCTTCAGCCGTGAGGGCGTTATAATGTTACGTTCAATCCCACTATTCGTTGGTAAAAGAGTAGCCCAAGAGTCGGCGGTGGGTAGTGATGACTAGCTGCCTTCCCTCTAGTCTTACATTGCTAAATTAAAGATGGCTAGCGTATATAGCCTTCGTGCAACTTTGCGCGAAATTCAAAACAAACCAAACCAAGTTATCCAATGTATTTTTCTTCGAAACAACAATTACAGCTTATAATTGCATAAAATACTAGTAGTAAGTTACACATGTTCTGCTGTAGAATATATTTGGACAAGATGGGAATTTTTCTTTATTGCTGCCCTAAACGTTTAGGGCAAGAATAAAGAAAAAAATTACGATGATTGTGTTTATAATCAGTCTCTTTTAATCTGTTTATAAAAGTGTGTCGATTTAGAATCACTGATAACTAAATGTCCATATTTTAAATATGAAATGTATTTCTTGGATGACGAAATCAGTAATGACGAGAAAAACCACTTGTAGAGAAAAATATGTATATAAAAACGGCTCGTTTGGGTTGAGGAAATATTTTTTATGCGGAGGAGCGAACAACGTTTCGACCTTCTTCGGTCATCATCAGGCTCACAAAGAAAGAAAGAGGTAACTGACCGATAGCTGACCACATGTTTGAAGGGGGTTGTGCAACTGAATGTAGGAACGTAGAAGGCGTGCTTAGATATTTGATTATATTTATTAATATCGGCATAAAGGCGTTCCTTTGTATTGGTTTATTTTGAGCTTGAGTTGTTGTATAAGTAAGGCTTCTCTAATTTTGCGTTTGTTTATGTTTGTTTCTTTATTTAATATTTGGGTGTTTTCTATGGTTATGTTGTATTTATTTGATTTGCAGTGTTCGAAAACGTGTGAAAGTGATTTTTTGTATTCTTTGAATCTGGTTTCCATTTTTCTGAACACGCCCTCTACATTCCAACACTAAGTTACATAACCCCCTTCAAACATGTGGTCAGCTATCGGTCAGTTACCTCTTTCCTTCTTTGTTAATCTGACGATGACCGAAGAAGGTCAACACGTTGTTCGCTCCTCTGCATAAAAAACTTTCTCAACCCAAACCAGCCGTTTTTACATAAATATTCTTCTTGGATGACAAACATTTAACATAATCACGTTATAGAGTAACGTTCATGTAAATCTTTCACTTCATCTTTTGTCAACAGGATTGTTCTTTCATGGTCAGCAAGTTCTTCCTATTAATTCAAAATATCCACCTTCTGGTGCCGAATTTAAAAGCCCCCTCATGACTTACATAGGTCCCAATGTATCGGAAAAGCTTTTTTATAATCCGCAATTAATTCTTTAGCTACCCCAAGAGGGTTTATACCCGAAAACAAACCCCGTTATGAAACTCATCTGTAGTGCCTGAGCACGTGTACCACAAATGATCCTGCTACTTTGTAAATGGATATGTGAATATAGTTACGTACACAGCAGCCTAGGGATCTGGAAGGGGTCAAGAATACAAAATGATTCAACGACTCTGTAAACCAGCTCTTAGTCCACTATCATCAGTGAATTAGCTTACATTTTAGTCCCCTTGGTGCCTTTTTGGTAAGAGATTTGTAGAGAAGGACAATCTTCGTGTTACCCATATTACCTGTTACCCACCAAGTTTAGTCCTGTTCCTTTAAAGAAATAAACCATGTACTTTCACAATAATAAAACGTCAATTAGGATGACATAATGCAACATAATGGTTTTTCTAATATATTTTATCGAAAATAGCTCATTATTTCACCGATTTTGCAATTTGATTTGTTCTTAGAATTACAAAGAAAAACCATCAAGAAGTTAAAGAATACCTAGTCCCCAGAGTTGAGTGATATCCAAACCCCCGCATGTCTCCCCACTACCTTTAAACGAATTTTCGTACTCATATCGTCCCCCAGTAGATAAACGGTAACTCTCCGCATTTACAAGGCCAGAATCAGGGGGTTCGATTCCCATCTGTAAACAAAGCAGAGAGCCCCATGAGATCTGGCTTTACTATAAGAATACATACACGCATACGGACTCATATCTCCTATCTGTGACTATCTAAACATAGTCATCTTCTCTGAAGGATGGCACTGCAGATGTGACCTCCTCATCTAAAATATCTCCAAATCTTTCTTGTCGTTCTGATAATTAATTGTATTCTGATTGTATACGAAAAACGAGCTTATATATGTTTTAATATCGTCTCATGAAAAATCTGGGAAAAAATAAGGTTATATTTGGATGATAATGGATGCAACCAATGTGTTTAAAACAGAAAAATAACCAAAGCTGCTTTTAAAATAACCTAAAAAAATCGGATATTTTGAGTTTCTTCTCATTCATACTGAAACTGGAAGCAATACCCTATCTCTGCAAGGTGTGTTAATTAACCTTTTCAAATACGTACAAATATTATATCTAATATGTAGACATCGGTAAGGTTTTAACAAAACATGTCTCCTTTACACCGCGTTATTAAGCACTAGAGTTTCTGTTCAATAGGTGTTGCAACAATGATCACTAGCCTATCATTCAAAACGTGGTTTAAAGATAGTTTACTGTAGTCTCGATTAAGCAATACTTAAGCGTTCTGTAAATGGAGATTGAGGAGTGGCGCAACAGTTTAAACCAGAGGAGTTTTTGACGTATAACTGACGGTAAAAAAATCAACTGAATTCGCCTGATGCGGTCACTTATGTTGCTTTCATTCAGGAAATCCTCTGTCAGCTTAACCCATGATAACTTATTAACTTGATAAACAGCTAACTAGTTTCCAAGAAAGATAAAGAAGATGGTAATTGAACATATAATCAGAAGTAAAGAGATAGATAAACACGTAGTAGGATGGATGGAAGTACATGTTTAAACAACCAGGCATATATATACGAATGTATATTCCTAAAACAATCAATTTAGAAATTCGTGCATAATTTGTTACATGCTACAGGGAACCCCTACTGAGAGCCATTTCTGTGCAATTATGGGTCACGTGGCACATTAGCGTGCAAATGTTCCAGAATAAAGATCTGGCGTTTCAGTTTTGTTTTTTTTTTGTTTTTTTTTAAAGTTCAAACCGTTTGTATTTCTGCTTCTGTTGGACATATTTCGTAATGGTTTAATTTATTACAGCGTAAATGTTTACATTGAGTGATTTGTAAAGGCTGTTTTCAGTTAAATAAAAAACAAAAAGGTCACATCTCATTTTATCGAATAAGTTGCTATAACAAATGTATGTAGGTTTCCTAGTAAAGGAGAGACCTATTTACTGAAAACAAATATATTCATAATTTGTAGAAACTGTACGAGATAAGGAAACAAATTTATTTATATGAACAGTTAGGGTAAAAGTTGTCCTCTTTGGAGACCGTTTTATTTTGCTTTGCAATTACATACCTTACAGTTTAAACGTTTGTAGTATTGTATGTAATAAAACAGATCTTTGTTTAACTTGCAATATGTGTCTTATAACCTCTTTATGTAATAAAGCAGCAGCTCACCAACACAAAATAAACGAGAAGAGTCTATGGTGTTCTTGACCATTATGGGTCATATAATTAAACAAATTGTACAACAAAACTTGTATTTCTATTTTCATGAAAATAACGATAAAACCGAAAGAAGAAGACTTAATTGAATTGTTGCATATCAAGTATTTAATTGTTGCATATCAAGTACTTAATTGTTGCATATCAAGTATTTAATTGTTGCATATCAAGTACTTAATTGTTGCATATCAAGTATTTAATTGTTGCCTATCAAGTATTTAACTGTTGCATATCAAATACTTAAATGTTGCATATCAAATACTTAATTGTTGCATATCAAGTACTTAACTGTTGCATATCAAGTACTTAATGTAAAAACAACAAAGTCTAATATAATAATTAATTTATACACGTGACTCTCCAAGGATGAGAAGTTCAGGGATCCTTGGTATGTGAAAAGGATGGATACCATTTGGTTTCATTATTGAAAACTAAGAAAATATTCATGAAGTACAGCGGCGTTGAAGACGAACTTAGAAATGCTTATTTATATTAATGCAACTCGTAAGTTATTGTATTTAAATTCGACAGTTATTTAGTGGAGTTAAGATGCGTTTTAGAATTAGTTAATGCAGTTTTGTGTTTGCCTACTGCAGTATAAATAAAGCAACTCCTCATATTGCTTACTAATTCATAAGTTGAGTTTAGACTGAAAGTGTTTCACCAAATAACCTGGATTGGGCGTAGACTAGTTATTAGCGTGCCCAAACTGTGAATCCAAGAATTAATGATTCGAGACTTGTTGTTAAAAAAAAACGTTTGCGCAAAGATGTAGCTACAATGTGGATCGCCGTCCTTAAACTGAGCTGATAGACTAGAGGAAAGACAGACAGTCATTACCATCCACAGACAAATCTTAGACTACTATTGTCTGATCCAATAATGAGATTTAACTGTCAGACTATCAATCTTTTAATTTTACAGTTCCATTGTCTTACGGAGCGCGTTTTTTGTAGTTAAGCGCAAAGCTGAACAATGGACTATATGTACATATGTACTCTGCCCACCACGGGTATCGAAACCCGGATTCTAACATCGTAATTCCGCAGACATGGCGCTGTGCTACTGCATAGCAATCTCAGTTGACTGAATATTTACGTTGTAGTTTCTGAATGTTTAACATTTGGTTTCAGTTAACACTTTAACCACGACTGAGGTATAAGAAAGAGAGTTAGTTTTCGAATTTCGCGCAAAGCTACACGAGGGTTATCTGCGCTAGCCGTTCCTAATATAGCAGAGAAAGACTAGATTGAAGGCAGCTAGTCAACGCCACCTACCGCCAACTCTTGGGCTACTCTTTTACCAACAAATAGTGGGATTGACCGTCGCTCTATAACGCCCCCACGGCTGAGAGGACAAGCATGTTTGGTGTGATGGGGATTCAAACCCGCGATCCTCAGATTACAAATCAAGTGCCTTAACCACCTGGCGGTAAACGCTACATTTGTGATGCAGCCCCAGTAAATACATGACATTTCGAGTCTGAATCCAGTTGTTTGTTTTTCCAAGGATTTGTTTTGTATAGCAATGTCACTGAAAACAAAACAAAAAAAACAACATGGAAATTGACTTAACACGATGTGGACGACGTGAATTTTGTACACATTTAATAATTTCGCAATGTTCTTAAAATTTTCTACTTTTATACAATAAATGTACTGAGGGTTGATAATTATAAATTAATCAGGCTCGGTCTTCAAACCTCCCCTATTTACTCAAATGGTTTAGTCTTGGCTTTAGAACCACAAGAGGCACGTGCTTCATTTCACCGGTTATACATCATATCAATTTTCCAAAACCGTGTAGAGCACCGTAAGTATCGATTGGTATGAGGGTCATCCTGGTGTTCAGAGCAAATAGGCTTAGCAAGCTTTAGTCACAGCTCATGAGTTCTTTTAGTATAAAAATTATTTGAATCGTGTTTTTAAGGGCTAAAGTAAATCCTTCAGGGAGGGAACATCCGTAATACTCACTTTGATCCGATAATTTTTTTCTGTATGTGTAAAACGAACCACAAATACAGAATGTAGTCTGTTTTGCTGAAAAACACACACACACATACTAAAAAGAATCTTACGATAAATTTACGCTATTGCATTATCCACTCAGCGATCAACTATATTTACTCTAATATGGTCCAACCAAAAAACGTGACAGAAATAGTGCTAGAATTAGAATTTGACCAAACTGTCTACTTTTGTTACTATTTTTTAAAATTATTTAGGTCTAATAAATGACAGAGAAATTCGAATATGAAGTTCAAGCATGATATATCTGTGCTAGCCGTCCCTAATTTAAAAGTGTAAGACTAGAAGGAAGGCAGTTAGTCATCGCCACCCACCGCCAACTCTTGGGCTGCTCTTTTACTAACGAATAGTAGGATTGACCGTCACATTATAACGCCCCCACGGCTGAAAGGGTGTGAGGGGGATTCGAATCCACGACCCTCGGATTAGTAGGTCGAGTACCTTATCCACCTGACCATACGGGGCCTTTGAGAAAAATAAAAGTCTAATTATTGGTTGAATACTGCGAACACGAAAAGTAGTTCACGCGCGACATCTTTATTGTAACTTTCCCGTTTTGACAGTTAACCTTTGATTAAGTAAGGCCTGCCTTTATGAAGTTCTTGATTTATAGAAATTCGTATATTAGTCTTTAATTAATGTTTAAACCTGACAACATATTAATTTATACTTTTTGTATACAAATATACTTTTTATTGTGCTGTCACGTTGTGCTTGTACACAATTCTATGTCTTAGATTTTCTTTTCATGTCGAGTAGTGCGATGTGATTGTCATTCTTATTACGCACCTATCCCAAAACTATGAAACACTATTTTCTTCCCAATGGAATGCGAACTAAGGAGTTTCAGTCCGACAGTCCAGCACACTAACAACTGAGATACACTTGGCCAAGGTTTTTGTTTGTACTTACGTATAAAGCTAGACAAAGGCTATATTTGCTCTGCCCACCACGGGTATGGAAACCATCTTATAGCGTTGTATGTCCACAGATGTGCTGCTGTGTCACTGGGGGCTCCACGTTTCTGTAAGCCGATTGTTTAAAAGAGAAAAATGTTTTCATTTTACATTTTTAGCTCAGTAAATATACCAAAATATATACTATTTGAACCAGAAATTACAAATATGCAACTAACAGTACAGATCGACTAACATTTTATAAACACATAATTATATACAGAGTAGTTTCAATAATTACCTATTAGCCAAAACTTGGAAGTTAAAATTAAAAAAAAACACATTAATAACAATTATTAACCTGCTGGACCATGGAGCCAGTAATTCGTGGTTCGCGTCTCGTTACTGCTTCTCCACCTTAAAAAAATCGTGCTCCGCACATTGAACACTTTGGGCTTATTGTAAGAAGGATGGCCAAAGCCCAATTTTCGATATGTCAAAAATAGGACAAAGTGGGCAGTGGGTGGTGTTAACTAGCTGCCTTACCTCTTGTCTACCACTTGAAAATTATGAATAGCTAGCACATAAATAGTCCTCGTGTAACTATACTTAAAATACAAACAACCAACAAACAAGTAATTTGCTGTATTTTACTGGTAATTTATAGCACCATGCTCTTTAACAACAATATTGAACAAGTTGTCACACAGCAGGAAACTGATTAGCAAATGAAATTGTGTTACAACTATGTAAATTGAAACACTCAATGCGTATCAAGTTAAAACATTGTTATACGTGACTAAGTAACAATGTGAATATACAATTGTCGTGAATTATTCGTTTGTAAAACTATTTATTTTCTTTTATCTAAACGCCAAAGGAGGATTATAGCATTGGCTAAACGGCAAGCTTTCCTTCCTCCGTTTATGAAGTCCCGTCGAACGTGTTTTTCAGAGCATAGTCCAAGAAGCGTGGCCGTGTTTTTCTGTGGTTTACTTAATGCAAAGCAACACCATGAACTATATACACTCTGTGCTTCATATAACCTAATTCTGGACTTCAGCGCTGATCCAGCAGAGGGACAGTAATGTGGCGCCGCCTTTTATTCCCAGCTACCGACTACACTAAAGCAAAAGGCCGACAGTACCCATTTGTACTCGTTTTATTTTGTTGGTTTTTGGGTATATTTTTTAATTAACGGTTTATCTGTTTACTTTTGCGCGACATCTCAAAATATTCATCGCACATGAAGCTTTGGGTAATATATAAAGAGTGACAGTCAATCCCTTTAGTGTGAATGTTTGGTGTTGGGTGTTCCTAACTGGCTGCTTTCCTTCTGTATAGAAATATCAAAATTAGAGACAGTGGCAGGCGTTTCTTTCATGAATAGAAACATAAATTTATATCTTGAAGATGTGTGTTGTAAAAGTACAGTCAACTTCTTTAGCATGAATGGCGGGCGGTAGGGTGTTGCTGACTGGCTGCTTTTCTTCTGGTCAGAATTTCGAAGTTAGAGACAGTGGCAAGCATTTTCTTCATGAATAGAAACACAAATATATATTTTGAAGACATGTATTTCTCATCATCAGTTAATCAATGTGAATAACATGACTTAAAAGGCTATTAACAAGCTTAAAGATTTTGATACTGGCTCTTCTTCCTGAAATAATATCCTTGAGACTCCTCTAGTAGTAATGTCCAATCCTGTTTTAATAACTTTTGTTCTTTCCATATGCGCCCAACATTGCCATGTGGATAAAGCGCTCGACTCGCAATCCGCGGGTCGCTGGTTCGAATCCACGTCACATCAGCCGTGGGAGCGTTATAATGTGACGTTTAATCCCCTATTCGTTGATAAAGAGCAGCCCAAGAGTTGGTGGTGATGACTAGCTGTATTACCTCCAGTCTTACACTGCTAAATTAGAGATGGCTAGTGCAGATGAGCCTCGAGTAACTTTGCGCGAAATTCAAAACAAACAACAACAGTTGTTATGGTATGAACTCGTTTATTTAAGTTGAAGAGGTATGGATTTAATTTATTTATTTATCATTAGTATTAGGCCTATTATATTTTAACATTGCAATTCTCTAACTAGTTCCTGTGGGAATTTTAAGAATTAGAAGAGCTATGAATGACAATATTTCAACCACACTCTTGTAGATGACGCGTTTCGCTCGGTTCGACTGGAACTGCATAACATTAAGGTTCTCAGCTATGCCAGGTAAGTTTCCAAGATAAATAAAGAATGAAATAAACTAATTCTTGAATAAACCATAACTACAACTGAAAAAGAAAAGAAAATATGGTACAAAAAAGACAACTAAATACATTTCCAAGAATCGACACATAATTATGTTATGTGAGCGCTTCGTGCATCTTGCTGTGAGAATGCACAGCTGTTTCGCGCATTGTTTGCGTATTACCTGCCCTGAAAAAACAGTACCCCATTTCTTTGTTACATGTTATCATTTGTTGTTTTTGGTGATCGCTTCGGTTTTAGTTACTGATTTTGTGTCATTATTTGGAAGTATTGTCTGATGGTATTGATGAGAGGAGGTTTTCGACGAGTAGAAACATTGCCAAAACTGAACAATCCCAAAGGACATATTATGTAAACTGTATCTTTGTTAGAAACTGAACAATCCC